>NC_089792.1:10553214-10560714 GCF_040412425.1 Macrobrachium rosenbergii | reverse complement strand
AGAGAGAGAGAGAGAGAGAGAGAGAGAGAGAGAGAGAGAGAGAGAGAGAGAGAGAGAGAGATCTATAAATTCCACAGTACAGCTGCAAACCAAAACAAGTATATATTATATATTTAGAATAACAGGACGCATCTAATAATACAAAAATAATATTATTAATTACTTAACCCTTTTAAACCCCGGGGAATCAAACCTGGGTGTCCTGACATGATTCAGAAGCTAGCCTTACTGGGAAGGGTGTTCACATTATCACGGTCTGGTGGAGGACCAAATAATGTCTTTTTGTGCACTACGCCAAGCCACATTTCCTATGGAGCGGTAGGTACTGGTATTTTTTTTAGAATTGTTCATAAAAGAGCATACAGCATATATGACAACTATAGATATGAAAATCAAGTGTCAGATCAATATAAAAGTAGTAAGCAAATAAATAATAAGAAACTGACCTTCAGATTACGAATGATTTGAAATGGGGATTAAAATCAATCTGGGTCATATCGTCTTTCTTTTTCTCTGTAAAAATTAAACTACTTGTGAATTGAAAGAAAGTTATAAATAGAGAACTGAACTTCAAAGTTAGTTAATAACAGTCGATATCTCCCGAGATTAACAGATTTCTGACCTTGGTAATATAAAGGAAATCCAGCAACGAAATAAATCTGAAAGTATTGAATAAACTGAAAATATTTTGATATTTGACCTCGAAGCCATTTCATTACTGTCACAGGCAGCTAGTTTAATTTATTTTCAACTTTCGCTATAAAAAAAATAAAAAATAACGTAAAAAATATCAAATTCAAACAAAATAAAGATCAACATTGATGTTCGACACGAGTGAGTCAACAAAAGCGAACATCACCCGATGTTATCACAACATCCGCCGACCGCGACAACAATACACCTGCCGCTCCAGGAATGTGTTGGCCACAGAGGACGCCGCCATATTTAATCCAATAAATTTTTTTTTCATCCATAGAATATCTTTTCCCCTCTTTTTAATTCCGCCTCTATGAATATTAATGTTACGCAAATTGCCGCCGTAATGGATTGCAAGCCTGAAATTACGGGTATATATATATATATAAAAAAAAGGGCATTTGTGGACATGCAAGTGGAAAGCTTATGTATACGGTTGGAATGCGCACGTTTATTTAGACGTGGAATCGTGGAATTGTATTACTTCAAATGATATTTTCAAAGGGAAGTTACGACGACAGTATGATGCCACTGTGGTGCTCTGAATTAATTTGCAAAGCATTAAACAGAGAATTTTCAAAGGACGTTTACACCTAGACATTTTTTGTGATGGTAATTGAATGGAATTCTGAATTACTAGGAATTTGTTACCTAGAATTTAGTGAATGATGATGAGCTTTTGATTTCAAAGGAATTCCGGAATATGACGTTATTTTGCTGTATGCAAATAAATGTCAACAGGCTTTTGGTGCTGAATACAGTTTGTAAGCATTATGGAAGTCTACCACTTTAGCTGTTCTTAATTCAACATACATTACGCTTTATTTAATACGCACAAATTGCTTACATACATACATACATACATACATACACATGGAAAGAGAATACCCTCCTAGCACAATTCAGTCTTCAAGAATATTTTGACAGATTTCTGCAACCTGGCGTTGAAACGAAAAAGGTCATTGACGCTGTCATCTTCCAAGGGAAGATTCACGTCGTGTACCCTTATACAGGAAATAGTAAAAGAAAAAGTCGATAACTTAAATGGTAAATCAATACAGAATACAAACGTATTGTAAAATGAACTGACTGAGTACTTGGAGCTGACATTTATAAAGGGCACAATTGGTTATAAAAGTTCGATGACTTGATTAACATGATACGAAGGAATGACAGCGTTTGAAAAAATAACTCTTAAGCATTTGATCGATTTGTGCAAAGTAAAATAACGTTCATCATAAAAAGATAAGAAAGAAGCACATGTCATAAAAAAATAGTAAAAAAGATGGAGAGAGAGAGAGAGAGAGAGAGAGAGAGAGAGAGAGAGAGAGAGAGAGAGAGAGAGATGATTTTCTAAATCACATAGGATAGTCTTCGTTTCAGTTAATAATAACAAATAAATATCGAGCAATATGAACTAGAATATATCAAATGCGAGAGAGAGAGAGAGAGAGAGAGAGAGAGAGAGAGAGAGAGAGAGAGAGAGAGAGAGAGAGAGAGAGAGATGATTTTCTAAATCACATAGGATAGTCTTTCGTTTCAGTTAATAATAACAAATAAATATTTTTTCAAGAAAAATAAGCAAATTGAGCAATATGAGTGACTAGACAAATGAGAGAGAGAGAGAGAGAGAGAGAGAGAGAGAGAGAGAGAGAGAGAGAGAGAATAATAAGAACATATCCAGAGTCAAATTTTAAGTGACAGAAGATATCCCGCAGTGTCAGGTTCCAAGACCAAAGCGGCCCGGAGTACTAAAATAGAGTTGGCAGGGATGGGAGTATAAGGGTGGAGTTGGAGTCCTGAGGGAGAGGATTTGGAGTCCTAAGAGTGAGGAGTTGGGGTTCTAAGGGTGAGGAGCTGGAGTCCTAAGACTGAGGAGTTGGAGTTCTAAGGGTGAGGAGTTGGAGTTCTAAGGGTGAGGAGTTGGAGTCCTAAGGGTGGGGAGTTGGAGTCCTAAGAGCGAGGAGTTGGAGTCCTAAGAGCGAGGAGTTGGAGTTCCAAGGGTGAGGAGTTGGAGTTCTCAAGGTGAGGAGTTGGGAGTTATAAGGGTGAGGAGTTGAAGTCCTAAGGGTGAGGAGTTGGAGTAATAAGGGTGAGAACTTGGAGTCCTGAGAGTGAGGAACTGGAGTCTAATGGTGAGGAGTTGGAGATCTAAGAGTGAGGAGTTGGAGGCCTAAGGGTGGGGAGTTGGAGGCCTAAGGGTAAGGAGTTAGAGTTCTAAGAGTGAGGAGTTAAGAGACCTAAGGGTGAGGAGTTGGAAGTCATAAAGGGTGAGGAGTTAGAATTCTGAGGGTGAGGAGTTGGAATTCTGAGGGTGAGGAGTGGGAATGCTGAGCAGTAGGAGAGGCAGTTATAGGAACCTAGATAATATGATATTTGGGAAACAGCCATTAAGCCTTGTTCTCTATCTGAAGCTTGTCAGTAAGCCATGTGTCAGTAAGCCTCCGCAAATGTGAAAGAAAATTAACTCTTGTAACTCAAGAGTCAATAAGCTCACAGCATCCCATGGGAGTTTGGTGCAAGCTATAATAATGATAAATATAAATTATAAACTTAAAATGCTCTACCACAATTTATTTTAACAAGGAATTGTCGCCTTTATTAGATGTGTTACAAAGAAGCTGTCGATTTATTAGATATGTTACTTGATTTTTATATTTCCTTGGCATTATACACGATTGTAAAACAATCCATCCACATTAATTGTCTATAACTAAAATCCCAAATAAATTAAAAAAATGTACCAGAGGGAACGTGGAAACTGAGAGGCCGTAAAAGTAAATGTTAATACTTTTCTCAAATTTTATTGAAATATTATACAAGCATTTTTGAGAAAATCTTATTCTCACTACACATCGACATATCAATGACTAAATTCAAGTCGTCCTAATGACTGCTGTTGTTGTTACGATTATTAGTGATATTGGAATTGAACTGAATAAAGAATTTAGGCCAAAGGCCAAGCACTGGGAACAATGAGGTCATTCAGCTCTAAAACGGGAATTGAGGGTAAAAGGTTTGAAAGGTGTTACAGGAGGAAAACCTCGCAGTTGCACTATGAATCAATTGTTAGGAGAGAGTGGAAAGTAAGATTGAAGAAAGAGAATATGAAAGGAGGTACAGTCAAAGGAACGAAAGGGGTTGCAGCTAAGGGCCGAAGGCACGCTGCAAAGAACCTCAAAGTAGTGTCTACAGTGCACCGCATGAGGTGCACTGACGGCACTACACTCCCTACTGAGGAGAAACTTTAAAGATAACAAAATATCAAGCTTTTGAAACATTCAAGACAACAAAATATCAAGTTTTTATGAGATGTAGGAGAACATCCTACTGCAAGAGGTTTAATCTAACCCAGCCCAACCTAACCTAACCTAACCGTCGACCACAGTTCTTGAGAGTAAATTCATAATATTTTTCCTTCAGTGTAACACGTTGGTATGAAGAGATTAACTATTTCATAATCAATGTTCCATACAGTTTATCGTAACTAAATACTATATAAACATAATAATGCACTAACAACGCAAAAAAATAAAATAAAATAAAATACAAGGTAGACATAACTTTATGACTAATGGTTATTACCTAAAAAACCGGGTAAAATTGATGTTCTTGAAATGCTTACTAAGAGAACTTTGCGCAAGTCCGAAGTTTACACTAAACTCAAGAAAAGCATCTTGAAAGAAAGAAACGCGAGGTTCTTAACAAACAAATTCATCCTAAAACATTTGAGGTTTAAACAATCAAGAACTGCGGTCAAAAAAAAAAAAAAAAAAAAAAGCCGGACCAAAGAGAAATATCCTTCCCAGTTTATAAGGTAGAAATATTGCAAGAAAGGCAAGTAGGGAACTTACACGCAAAAGCAATCTATAACCAGCACATACCACTGAGCCCGTCCCAACCAATCACAGAGAAAGTAGATATAAAGGATCCACCGCTGCGGCAGAAGCACTTGGAATAACTTCGTACTCAGAAGTAATAAAATTGGAATTGGTGATTTATTAAGTTTTAGCTGGAAAGATGGCATTTGGAAGTACCTGAATATTTTTTTACTGATTTTTTCTAGAAATCCTTTTACATCGCACTTCACAATCTACAGGATATCAGGAAAGCGATGCAATTAATATCGGGGATACTTATAGAATACAAGACATATAAAGGGGTGGACAACACAAAGTAAACTCAGATGCTTTGAATATAAGACCAGCATTCAACACTGGT
Organism: Macrobrachium rosenbergii; assembly: GCF_040412425.1. NCBI lineage: Eukaryota > Metazoa > Arthropoda > Malacostraca > Decapoda > Palaemonidae > Macrobrachium > Macrobrachium rosenbergii. The sequence goes on along the minus strand of NC_089792.1, from coordinate 10,555,797 downwards.
GGCATTTGGATGGGCTGATTTTTTATGTGTATATATAGTTACAATAAACAAATAAAAAAAATAGAACGTAAATTAGATATAAGAATGATTATAAATTAGATATAAGAATGATTATTTCTGAAAAAATATCAGGAAAAATTACTCAAAATCATTCAAGAGAGAAACAGCTGGAGAAGACTCATTAAAAAAAGCAACTCCGACCGGGATTAGCTGAGAAGAAGAAGAAGAAGAAGAAGAAGAAGAAGAAGAAGAAGAAGAAGAAGAAGAAGAAGAAGAAGAAGAAGACTGAAAGTAGGGAAAACTGGATAACTCTATATGGCAACAGAGTGATAAGTATTTGAAGAAATCTTATCTCTGACCTCTTTCCCCAAGAAGACTATATATATTTTTTTTTTTAACATGGAAAACTGAAAGACTACACAACGATAAGAGAACGATAAGTATTTGGAGAAATCTTATCTCTGACCCCCTTTCTCCTCTTCCTCCATCATCCATGTCTTTCCTCGGAGGGAGAACCATAAGTAAACAAACCATTTCCAGCGCCAAGCAAGTGCTGAGCGTATTCCAGTCACATGGGCTTCACGTCGTCTCTTTTCCCTCCTACCGCTTCCCGTGACACGAGAGTAATCCCCAGTGCACGATCCATAAACCCGGAGGAAGACCCATTAGGGTGGTAGCCCCTGTAATATACCCTAGCCCCTCGTTACCATTCATCTTAGCCCTCTCCCAACTCTCCCTGCCCCCGCCCCTTCCCACAAACACACAGAGAGAAAAGAAAGACCAATCGATGAGCAACAAAAAGAAGAAAAAAAAGACATAAAACATGAAAAGTCTCGACCCCCTGGAAGTACACAATTACGATAAAGTTTGGAAAGGGCAGCAATAAAACGCCGTGTCTCAGGACTATTTGGCCCAAAAGGTTTGTTAAGTTTCTGGTTGATGTTTTCATTAAGTTGAAATAAGATATCGTTGTCTTGGTAGTATGTACCTCGTGGTTTGAAGAAAATGGCGTTATATTTCAACCAGCTAAACATGTTCTTGGAGCTAATCATTATCGTTGTTTTGGTAATAAGTATCTCGGGGTTTGATGAAAACACTATTTTATTTCAGTCAAGTAAACAGGATCTTGAAACTAGTCACCGTGTAAATCACAGACAGGAGAAAGGAGTTTCCATTTGCATCATTTTCGTGTAAATTCATATGAACTGAATATAGAATTGAATTTAGGCCAAAGGCCAAGAACTGGGACCAGTGAGGTCATTCAGCCCTGAAACTGAAATTGACAGTAAAAGTTTACAAGGTGTAACAGGAGGAAAACCTCGCAGTTGCACTATGAATCAACTGTTAGGAGAGGGTGGAAAGTAAAAAGGAATAAAGAGAATATGAATGGAACGAAAGGGTTTGCAGCTAGGGGTCGAAGACATGCTGCAAAGAACCTTAAGTAATGCCTAAAGTGCACCGCATGAGGTGCACTGACGGCACTAACCCCCTACGAAGGTAAATTCATAAGAACCAACAGCAAGTGGTAGGTAAAGAACGGGGTGCCAAAGTCTTCCTGTTCAAACAGATGGTGGTACAAACTTCGCGAGCAATCTACAAAGTGATGTACAAGAGGAACTGCGAATGAGCCAGTCTTTGTCCTCTGCCTACTGTCCTGTGTCTCGGGATGTCCTTGAGCTGTGGAACCAATCATTTAGAAGCACACAGACGTTATTTTCTGATTTGGGATGATGGGGTTAGTTATTTAGCATGTATATGGCAAGGCACTTAAGATACTCTTACACTGATAACAATGCCAGCGGACTGTATGAAGGAAAGAATTAGAAAATTTAAGGAGGCTGATAAAGAACGCGGATTCAAGATTCACAAACATCAGAGATGAGAAATTCATTTGACAAAACAAACAGGAGAAAATACAATAGTTGTTAAATTATCCAATTGTCAATTTACTATTATTGTCTTTTCACCCATAATTCTCTGTTTCACTTTCAAATAGTAAAATAATAATGAAAACAGTACAAACATGCTCATGCTAAACGAGAAGATAACACGACCCCTCTTGTTACCTAAACTTTGTAATGAGGGCCAACTGGTAAGGCGTTCTTTTAATAAGGGCCACTTCTGTGGTCCTAGATACTTATACACGCACGCGTGTGTATTTACATACGCACACATGTCCACACACACCCACACACATATATATACATATGAAAACAAAAAGGAAAACTAACTAAAAACCTAAAAATATACCAGCAAAATTGAGTATGGGCTATTACTGTCCATTGGAGACGTCCTCTAATCTATCTTTTGATTTATAGAAAATTTCATCATAAATTTCACATTCGCAGAACATAACGATTAAGAAAACTGACATTTGATTTTGAAAGTAAAGCTACCTACAGTTCAAACAAGGCAAGAAAAACTAAATTTACAAGCAAACAATCACTGAAAAATGCTTACAATATCAACAAACAGGGCTACTGCATCTGCGAGCAGCATATGCATAATCAATGATGGTTTACTCCTTCTGTTGACAGGTGCTGCGTAGGGGGCTTAGTGCCGTCAGTGCACCTCACGCGGGGC
>NC_089792.1:10548214-10550714 GCF_040412425.1 Macrobrachium rosenbergii | reverse complement strand
TATATATGTTTATATATATGTATGTGTGCATATATATACTGTATATATATATAGTATAATATATATTTTGTATACATAATACGGTATCAATGTCTTTGTGTGTATTTACAGTATACAAAGTATTTAGTACGGATACATACAAAACATCCATAATTCATAAAGTGGACATACATACAAAACAGAAACACAATGATAAACTTATTCAATACATAAAAAAAAAACTATAAGAAAGCAAGAAACCCACAAACCAATTAAAATTCAAAGAACTCCTAAGAAAAGCAAGCAAGTCCAAAAACTAGAAGCAAACTAAACAAAAGCTGAAAAAAAAAACCATCAAGAGAAGAAAGTCAAGAAAAGAAAATGGAGAGGTGGGGTTTCGTGAGTAGAATCCTTTTCCACCATGAGATCTAATCTCAGACAACGTCACAGGCCTTTATTAATGCGGACGAGACAGTTTCCGTGATGTATCTGAGTCAAGATTTAACCAGGGTTGTACTTGGGTTCGGCATTCACAGCTGAATGGTGGGAACAAGGTCGTTTATGCAACTGCTACTCTCGGTTCTACTTTTGCTTCTGCTGTTTTTGCTTCTTTCAATAATGAAAAAAATTATGCTGTTTATGATAATTAAGCTCTGCTACTTTCGGTTCTCCTTTTACTTCTGCTGCTTTCTCTCCTGCTGCTTTTGCTTCTCTCAGCAGTGGTAAAAATGATGGTGTTTATGATAGTGAAGCTCTGCTACTCTCGGTTCTACTTTTACTTCTGCTGCTTTCTCTCCTGCTGATTTTGCTTCTCTCATCCATGATGGAAATGGTGGTGTTTATGATAGTTAAGCTCTGCTACTCTCGGTTCTACTTTTACTTCTGCTGCTTTCTCTCCTGCTGCTTTTGCTTCTTTCAGCAATGATAAAATGGTGGTGTTTGTGATAGTTAAGCTCTGCTATTCTCGTTTCTACTTTTACTTCTGCTGCTTTTGCTTCTCTCAGCCATGATGGAAATGGTGGCGTTTATGATAGTGAAGCTCTGCTATCTCGGTTCTACTTTTACTTTCTCCCTCCTGCTGCTTTACTTCTTTCAGCAATGAAGAAAATGATGATGTTTGTGATAGAGCTCTGACTCTCGGTTCTACTTTTACTTCTGCTGCTTTTGCTTCTCTCAGCCATGATGGAAATGGTGGTGTTTATGATAGTTAAGCTCATGCTACAAATTATTGTCGGATACTAAATCTATGGCAATTATATCCCTCTGGAAATTATGAAAATGATGATGATGATGATGATGATGATGACTGATTGATTTAAGACAATGAAAAAGGTAGTTGGAGTGGTTGGATAGCAAGAAAAAAAGAAGAGATCCAGAAAAAAAAATGACGTACAAGGATCTAAAGGTGGAACTGAGAGAAACCCCCTCATTTGCATTAACGAGGTACTGTTAGAGGTGTTGGACAGCAAAACTGAAGAAAGGAACCAGTAATGGAGGTAAAAGTAAAAGGCTAAACTAGGGGCCGAAGGGACGCTGCGTGTAACAACCTCTTAGTAATGCCTGCAGTGTACCACGTGAATGAAGATTATGACGATGATAGTTCTATCCATATAGTTATCGCTCACCATATTTATACCAACCACGTTCCCAATAACTTTCTCTACATGAACAACGGTCCACAACGAATGACTGAAAATATAACTGTAATTACAATGCTATTTTCACCAGTCCTTCTTAAGCAAAGCCACTGGTGAGGTACAAAGGTAACTGGCATTAATATTTAGCTAAACAGAAAAACTAGGTTATCCAGAAGCATTACCGTATATTCATGCAAAAAGACGGTTTCACTTTTGTGGACAAAAGGCAAAAACTCACTATACTTCAGACTAGACAGAAAAACTCACCAGACAAGTTTCCTTTTCAAACCAACAAAAACTATTATGTTCAATAAGGCTATGAAAAGAGTGAAAAATCTGTTAATCATAAGTTCCAGTACTTCTGCTTTTATTCATTTTTCCCAGGGATCTGACAGCTTTGCATTTTCCGATACTCTAAATCAAATTCACTAAAATAATAAAGTGAGTGTGACCAAAGTTGATATGGATACGGTAATGAACGCCAAAGGCTTTTATAAATCTATCTGAAGTTATCAGTCACTGTACAGTGACACTGCTTACTCGAGGAAAATTAAGTTCAAAACCTAAATGATGTAAAAATAACAAGAGAGAGAGAGAGAGAGAGAGAGAGAGAGAGAGAGAGAGAGAGAGAGAGAGAGAGAGTAACCCTAACATCTCGGAAACAACCAACAAAATTTCTCCATCCAACAGAAAACTCTCGAAAAAAAGACCTGTCATGGAGTGTTACGTCATTCATGAAGAAGACGTGAACTCATAACACGCAAGTGTCATCTCTCTCTCTCTCTCTCTCTCTCTCTCTCTCTCTCTCTCTCTCTCTCTCTCTCTCTCTCTCTCTCTCTCTCTCTCTCTCTCCCAGTGAATTAATATTTTTTTATTTTACTTTG
>NC_089792.1:10520714-10538214 GCF_040412425.1 Macrobrachium rosenbergii | reverse complement strand
AAGAAATGTCTTAAAAATGAGCAGGAGGAGCTGAAGAAATATAAGTAAGATGTTTTAAAAGTGGTTATTTGCAACAATAAACTACCGTAACATTTAATTGTACTGCGTACATATTCGAGGCAATATGAATTACCACGGTAATTTAGCCAACAGAGTTTTATTACAGGTTGTGAATATTACTGGATAAATAAACGGCTTTTGTACTTCTAATTCGCAGTATGTATGTAGTTGTGTGTGTGTGTGCGACCGGGCGAGTGTTTGTTTGTATGTATGTATGTATGTATGTATGTATGTATGTATGTATGTATGTATGTATGTATGTACGTAAGTATGTAATTTCTTTGTTAGGGGATTTTCTGTATCTAGGTACGAAACCACCACAATAGAATTCGCTCTACCGTGAACACATCAACTTCTGCTATTCGTCAAACACACCGGAACTCGGGATTAACACGAAGGTGGGTGTGGGGGCATACCTCCATGTCATTCGCTCAAATACCACCTGGGGGTGACACATTATGGAATTCCAATGATCCCTGTTCGCCAAAACGAGCAAGGGGGAATCTCTCATAACATTTCGGGCGGACTCTATCGTACGTCACATTCCAGGGGGACGGAATAGAATTGAACTGAATTGAATATAGAATTTAGCCCAAAGGCCAAGCACTGGGACCAATGAGGTCATTCGGCGCTGAAATGGAAATTGACAGTAAAAGGTTTGAAAGGTGTAACAAGAGGAAAACCTCGCAGTTGCACTGTGAATCAACTGTTAGGAGAGGGTGGAAAGCAATAGGGAAAAAAGAGAGTATGAAAGGAGGTACAGTAAAAGGAAAGAAAGAGGTTGCAGCTAGGGGGCCGAAGGCATGCTGCAAAGAACTTTAAGTAATGCCTACAGTGCACCGCATAAGGTGCACTAACGGCACTACCCCACTACGGGGAGGGGGACGGAACAGCCTTATCGTGCATAACGTTCTTGGGCTGTTTACTTCTTTGACGGCATTCGCCATTATTCTCACTCTTCTTCTGCGTCCTTTCCTTAGTTCTTAGAGTCTTGTTTATGTCCGTTTTGCACAGACATGCGACGCTTCTGTACTATTCTCACGCTTCTAGAGACCTTCCATAGTCGCGTCAGTCCTAATCAGCTAGTTTAGAAAACGCGTTACTCATGCATTACTATCCCGTCCCACCCACACACGAACACTCGCCTTCAATACTCCGGCACACCTTTAACTAACGAGCATGATTATTTTATTTAGATTAGCTTTAGTTATGAATACCTAGACGTTAACAGACACGAGAGAGAGAGAGAGAGAGAGAGAGAGAGAGAGAGAGAGAGAGAGAGAGAGAGAGAGAGAGGATGAACAATTTAAGCCTCATCATGACGAATGTAGACACACTAGAAACTGAACTCACTCTCTGTCTCATTAGAGGACTCCAAAGTGACTTGACCTTTTCAGTGGGTGATGCAGTCCATGCTCTTTTGACTTCCTTACGCCTCCCAGCTACTTAATGGACACTTTCGCACGGATGCGTTCACTTAAGAAACGAGTTTCCCAGTGGGTCACTTCAGAGTTAACTTCGTATTTGAAACAATTCCCACTGCTCGACATTATCTGTTGTTCTGAATTTATAAACAGTGGCTCATTCAAGTGGCCTTTGGGCTAACTTTGACGAATAGCAGTGCCCACTGTTTGTTTTATCTGTTGCTTTAATTACGCCAAGAAAACCAAAACTACATAATGTCTACAAACATCAGTACTTCTCCAGCAGATTGATACATATTCCTGGTATTAAAATAGTAATCACTGATAGTCTGTACCTCCTCATGTATGGTTTCTAACACAGCAAACTTCTTTCGACTTTCAGTTGCAAAGGCTTCTGGAAGACTACCCACAAGAGGCTTTGTTGTATTTAACTTTGAAACTTTGTCCTTTTTTTTTTTTGCAGGGCATTTTTTATTTCAACTTTAGGGTGGCAATCACATGTTGGTAATCACTACAAAGAACCCTTGCTACTGCACCCCTTTGTCTTTTTTTTTTTGTGCATTTTTATTTCTAATACTTCTAAACGTTTTTTTCTTCTTTCTCGGCTGATGGCTATGTGATGCATTTGGTTGCTAATGCTACCATCTGGAGATGTCCAATTACATTTATGGACGACCTTGTGTTGGAAACGAGCGCATCCAATTACGAAATCATTTGCCTCACTAAAACTTGAATTGCAGATCATTTTCATTTTCATTGATCTAAGGCTTCCTCTATGTTAACTTTTGCAGTCAAATCACAAACAAACATTCTCATATCTCCTCTTGATATCCCACCTATAAAATAAAGCAGTTCTGTATAAAAGTTGATCTCTTATTTCTTCAGGAAATATATTCGTTGGTATATAACACACTATAGTACTCAAATTCCACTATTTTGATTTAAATCTTGCCAGCAGTTACCTACTGCCCACAATTCATTCGGTGCCTTTTCTCCATTTGGTTTTCAGATCATGTCTACTTTTCCGTTAATTCCTCTGCTCTTTTTGAATAAAATTACACTTTACTCCTTCAAATCTCTTGTCCCGTTGCTACATACCGTGACTGAAAGCTAAAATGTCCAGTCCATATCTCCTCCAGATATCCAACCTAATTGATTGATTCAGGGTTCTTCATTCCAATTTCTTTTTTCGACCCATCCTTAACATTTTGAACTGGGAAATTTATAGCATCCCATGTGTCCGGAACTGGTATCAATTTTGTGTACTCAGTAATGTGGCGGAATCCACGGAAGATTTATTGGTTAAACCCAGTAAATGACAGCCAGTTCCTCGTAGTGTTCAGTTCCTGGCTGATTAGACTAATGACCTCTAAGGCTGTACATTAGCTTTCAACTGAGGCCATCTGCTAGGGCGTCCACAGTCGAGGCCACGGAGACACAGCATTTGAGTCCCAACTCTTATCCACCATCCCTGCAACTGATTTCTGGTACTCATCCAAAGCAATGCTACGATTTTCCAGTGGGTCTAGACTTTACCTAAAGACATGTCATCCTGCAAGGCAGCAGGTGCTTGTACCTTTGAGTAAAACCCCAAACCCAGGTACGACCAGCTGGGCCATCTGGATCTATGGCTCACTGAAGGGTAGGGCGAGCGACTCCTTGATGGTATATTCTTGACATGGTAATGTTGTAGAAAAAAAAAAAAATAAGATGGGGCACCGTTTATGCCTAACAAGCCCAAAGTTGCCTTAAGAGGTTTAGATAACGAAATAGCTACTACTTAACAATACCCTTTTGTCGGTTTTTGCAAAGGAATATAAGTACAAGATCATTTTTGTCGCAGTAAACGTTCTAGATAAATACATACGTATGATTGCATACTCATTTTCCTCATTCATCTAATTTGCTGACGTAAAGCTCTACAGCTCAGTATTCGTCAAGATTAGTAAAAGAAAAGTCCCAACGGTCGAGTGACAGTTACATCAAGAGAGAGAGAGAGAGAGAGAGAGAGTGAGTGTGTGTCACCAAAGCAGACGGTATAAAGGGTGGCCCTTTGGAGGAGGTTGGAGGGGGCGGTGGGGGTTGTAACGTGAGAAGACACTCGTCATTTATTTTACTTATCTTTCCCTTAGTCATAATAATCACGAAAGCCTATAATTCTTGTCGTTCGTCTTCTCAGTGAGGGAACGCTGGCTTAAGTCATCGATCGGGTTTCCCTTATTTATTTTTTTTAGACGAGACATTATTCAAGAAAAAATTGGTCTATGGGAGGATCTATTTATTTAACTATTTATTCATTCTACAAAAACAGGGGTCACTCTGAAATGGGTCTCCTTTTCAAAAGAACAATAACTGCAAATGGCTCCCTCAACAGTGATGGCACGAATAATCGATTCATTATTATAATCACCACAACTCTGGTCATCGGCGACCAAAAAGAAGACAGCATTTTTCGTTGAAATATTTCATCAAAAAAGAAGATAATGTATGATGAAATTTTCCAACCTGAGATTTTGTATTTAGAAGCTTAGAAGCAACTGTCAAATTGTACGTAGGACTGACACAGAATAAACACGGAAGAGTAAGGTGCGTGTGAGTAAGGCCAATATCATTTCGGTTAAAAAAATCCTGGAAAGGTCAGTCGTATCATAATTTCGAATGCAGGCCACTCCTGCGTTGTAGCCAGTCTTTCAGTTTATTTTCTCCTCTCTAGATAAAAACAAAAATTAAAAATATAAATGAGAATACCATTATCATATAGGGTAAATAAGAATGCCGTATAGAACACAGAGGCATAAAGGTAAGGGTTGCAGCCTACGAACAGAAAAAAACAGAATATAGAATATAGAATTTAGGCCAAAGGGCAACCGCTGGGACCTATGAGGTCATTCTGCGCTGAAAAGGAAACTGACAGAAGAAGGTTTGAAAGGTGTATTGAATTGAACAGAATATAGAATTTAGGCCAAAGGCCAAGCGCTGGGACCTATCAGGTCATTCTGCGCTGAAAAGGATATTAACAGTAAGAAGGTTTGAAAGATGCAATAGGAGGAAAACCTCGCACTTACACTAAGAAAGAAATGTCAGAGAGGGTGGAAAGTCAGCTGGAAGAAAGAGAATATGAACGGAGGTACAGTAAAAGGAATGAAAGAGGTTGCAGCTAGGGGCCTAAAGGACGCCACAAAGACCATTGAGTAATGCCTACAGACGAACAGAAAGTTACTGTATCACAACTAGGTCGAGAGGACACAGGACTATGATAACATCTAAGCTCAAGATCGCAAGAGTAACGAACAATGAGGGACAAGGCGCCTAAACGCTACCCATACCGTTGAATTGACAGCAGATTGATTCCTCTGATAAGAAAGACATGAAAACCTGTAAGAACAACGCACAAAACAGCTTCCTCTCCAGATACAAAATCTCTCAATCGCTGACGTCCAAAAGCCGCATTATTTATGTCATGGAGCTGGTCAACCGAGTTATGGTAATCTCCCCGAGCGGCTTTTTTGCAAGATGTGATAAATTACTCTTTGCCTGAAGGACCTGAAAGTTGTACATTTTCCCCTTCTCTCTCTCTCTCTCTCTCTCTCTCTCTCTGAAGGACCTGAAAGTTGAATATTTTCCTCTTTTCTCTCTCCCTCTGAAGGACCTGAAAGTTTTGTGTGTTCCTCTTTTTTTTTTTTTTTTTGCCCTCCCTCTCTGATCTTTTTGTCCTCCAAGTTTACTGGCAAAAGTCATCACATCTGGTCCTCTGACACCGGAGAAGACAAGTCACGAGTAGAGAAAGGGTGAGGAAGGGTTGAGGGGATATGCCATCCTCACCCAATAAATAAGAATGAGTCACAAGAAGGTACGTCCTCTACTCATTCTTCGTGGAAGGGCAGGTTGTTGTTGATGTCGTTTTTGTTGTTGTAGCTTTTGTTTTCTTTGAACCACAGAGCATAATTTGGTCTGACTAATTACTAGAATTCTGTAGATAAAGGACCCATTTGATATCCTGTATAACTCCTTCAAAAAAAAAAAAAAAATGGAGTATTAGTGATTATGACTGTGTTGATTTTTTCAAATCTCGGAATACTCCAACCTTATCGAAATTCTATTCCAATGAAAATATTGGGAGATACGATACGACGAGCAGTTTCTCTCTGTCTGTCTGTCTGTCTGTCTCTCTCTCTCTCTCTCTCCCTCTCTCAGCGATCCCTGCACGGGCCGTAATTCTAACTCGATTTGGTACATCGTATACAATTCAGAGGTCAGAACTGATATCATGCCTTTCACTATCCAATTTAATAATGACCGAACCCACAGGGGGAAACCCTCGTCGACGTAATCCCCCATCCCAGGGGAGGTGCAACCAATCTACAGGTATAATTCTCTCTCTCTCTCTCTCTCTCTCTCTGTTCTCTCTCTCTCTTTGAGTGACTCTCTCTCACAGTTCCTTAATGAATGCTGTTTGACGGGTGAGAATGCTGTTTGACGGGTGTTGCGGAGGGATGTGCAAGTAACTTTCCTGCTGACCGAACATGAACTAAACATTATATCAAGAAAATAAGGGGTAAGCCTGTTGTGCGAAGGTTTAAATGGGCTTCAAGTTACTGGTTAGTGCGTAATAAATGAATGCAGCGAGAAAACCATGAAAAAAATCCCATTTTGGGCTGGAAAAAGTCACAGGAAAAAATTCATACTTGATTGAAAGCAATTTAGGTTACGCAAAAGAAGTAACAGGAAATTAATCTGTAACTAAAGAGAAAAAATACGTAATATTTTAAGTCACTTGTTAAATGAAAAAGCATGTATTTACACGGTGACAACATAATTTATACAGTCATTACATACCTGCGAGAAAACTACGTTGTAATGAACGTCTTAGAAAAGAGTAAGGTAAATAATTTACATTCATTTCCAATCCGTCAGTAAATTCCAGATTTAATTCTCTGGTCATTTCCAAGTAGTGTTAAAGCTATTTACCGAGCTATGATTATTCGACATGCATGTTATTAAAATGTACGTCATCTATTGCCATTGTATTACTAATGGTAGTGCCTTTGTTTTATTATTTTACCTCGTCCTTGATGTTAAATGAAACGCTTTTTATTTCTCCCGTAAACAGGCACTGACATGATATGCACAGTCATTGTGTATAAGGAATGTATCATCACTTAAAAGTCACAATATTTCTTATTGTTTTATTTATTTATGATTTTTCAATCAAATGAGATTCTGTAATCAAAATATTTCTTATTTTTCAATTCAATGAGATTCTGTAATCAAAATACTTCTTATTTTTCAATTAAATGAGATTTTGTAATAAAAATATTTCTTGTAGTTTTTCTATTTATGATTTTTCGGTTAAACTAGAAGTTTTCTTATCCTAAATCGTGAGTTTTCTCCTGAATTGCTTTCCTGTGAGCTTGTACTATATTCCTCTTCGAAAATTTATTACCCAAGCCAAAAACAGGAAGGAAAGTGCTTACTAAATTTAAGGGGAAACCCCAATATGGAATTAGTAAAAACCAATAAGACAAGGGAGAAGTTTTAGTGTGTTGTGAGGATATGTATTAATACAGTATGAATATAGTAAATGCGTTCTTTGATGCAGAACCAGCATTTCGAATGACGTCATCTCTACAATAAAAAAAGGAGTTCCAGCGTCCAAAAATGCTGATGAACTGGATATTGGAATTTTTTTTTTTTTTTAGCAAAAGAAAAAAAAAGGGTATATGAAAGAGGAAATAGAGGACCTAAGGGAAATAATTGAGAGCAAAAATACGCAATTTATGCAAATGAAAGGCTAAACATCACCTGACTTCATGTTACTTTTCCTTAAGGCCGCTCAAGGCCAAAGTCGAGACAAGAAAAATTAACAATTAGAAAGCTATGATTATTGAACTAGTAAAAAATGCGCCGAAGTGTCTTCGGCGCAAACGAGTTTTTTGTACATCGTATAATCAAGGCCACCGTAAATAGATCCATCTTTCGGTGATCTCGGTACAATGATGTATGAGCCACGGCCCATGAAACTTTAACCACGGCCCGGTGGTGGCATATCCCATATCGTTGCCAGAAGCACGATTATGGCTAACTTTAACCTTAAATAAAATAAAAACTACTGAGGCTAGAGGGCTGCAATTTGGTATGTTTGATGATTGGAGGGTGGATGATCAGCATACAAATTTGCAGCCCTCTAGCCTCAGTAATTTTTAAGATCTGAGGGCGGACAGAAAATGTGCTGACAGAAAAAGTGCGGACGGACAGACAAAGCCGACACAATAGTTCTCTTTTCAGAAAACTAAAAGTAATAAAGAACTGAAGGGCCGGATTGCATGAATAGATGACAGACGAGACAAAATTACAGCTGACGAAAAATGAAAAGTTTTAACAGAACACTAGTCTTGTCCTTACCTCTTATTGGGGTAAGGGTGCAGGAAACGTTACGACGCAAAATAACAAATTACAACAGACTTTAGTGGACATGTAAAGAAGGAGAAAAACATTAAGTTAAAAAATGTTGGAACAGCTAAGAATGGAATTAATTGGAAACGACACAAAGAAATCAGTGAGAAAGCAAACTACAGAGCCATTTGAAGTAGAGAGAGAGAAAGGTGTATTGCTGAAAATCTCGGTGGTACAGGCCAGAAACTTTGTTAAGGGGAGAGCGAATTCATGGTATTAATATTAATATTAGTAGGATAAATATTTTAAACGTGCCTACTTGTATGCTTAAAATACCCTTCGATAATACATCAAAAGCAACAAAAAGAACTGGATGACAGAAAAATAAGGAAAAATAAGACAAAATCTATACAAGCAAACAGCCAAATCTGGAAAGCAAGGTCAGTATTCCGTGAATGAACAAGAAAGGGGTACTTGGCATCTTACATTCATGACTAGGATCCTCTCTATCGATACAAAGGATTTCTTTCCTTGACAATACAAAAAACTTGTTTATCCCACAAAGTGGCAACGCCTGCACGAATAAATGTCACAAAGTATAGGTGTGTGTCTGTTTGTTCGTGTTACTCACTGCGTTAGCTGGAAGGACCTCAATGAGATCCACTGGCACTCACAATAGATCCCTTAAGTCTGTTGCGAGCGTCAGTATCGTTTCGTATGTAGCAAAAGACAGAGCGTCAACATTACTCCCTTGTCGTGTTTTGGGACTTTCATAAGGCTGGACTGAACTGAATTGAATTGAATATAGAATTTAGGCCATAGGCCAAGCATTGGGGCCTATGAGGTCATTCAGCGCTGAAACGGAAATTGACAGTAAAAGGTTTGAAAGGGGTAACAGGTGGAAAACCTCGCAGTTGCACTGTGAATCAGTTGTTAGGAGAGGGTGGAAAGTACGATGGAAGGAAGAGAATATGAAAGGAGGTACAGTAAAAAGAACGAAAGGGGTTGCAGCTAGGGGCCGAAGGCACGCTGCAAAGAACCCAAAGTAATGCCTACAGTGCACCGCAAGAGGCGCTCTGACGGCACTAGTTGGGAAACGTTTAGGAGTTCTCCCGAGAGCAATAAAAACTATGTATACAAAATTATGGCTTAATTAGCTTGCGAGCCTTCTGTATACGCGAGGGAGGTGACTAGAGTTGTGGAAGCTTCCATAATATGGGATTCATCTACAATTCAGTAGTTTGAATGTGAGTGTGACAGTGATTATTGCCCTGTCTTTTCTGTGTAGTCACCACTTGTTAGAGGAAAGGTTTAATGCCTAAAAAAATATTCATATGTAAGTGTTTCTATGTCACTTAACAGCTATATGACAATACATGCAGCTGATGCCAACGGAAGAATAAAAGAAGCGCTTCCGTGTATTGCGACAATGTGTTGAAATAACAAGAAAGTGCTTGGGACATCCTTCTTTCATTCTCCCAGTGGCCTCAGATGTATTTATGTATGTATGTATGTATGCATGCAGGAAGTACTGAGTATTTCTCTTTTGTTCAAATTCTAGGAATTACAATATATTTATCATGGATTCTCAGAATAATAATTTTGTTAGTCTTGGCAGAAAATATATGTATGTATGTATCACTGAATGACGATCATATGGAACGTGGTGAATGTATAAATAAAGACAAAATCCACGAAGGAAAGAGAAACAATGGAGTGCTGCGAGGCCTTTCGACTTGTCGTCCTTTACTTAGCAGACTCAGTAAAGCAGCTAAGTATAGGGCGACAAGTTTGCAGTACTCCATTGTTTCTCTTTCCTTCGTGGATTTTGTCTTTCTGTATGTATGTATGTATGTATGTATGTATGTATGTATGTATGTATGTATGTATGTATGTATGTATGTATGTATAAAGTACCGTGTATTCCTCTAAGTTCAAGTTCTAGGATTTACACTAATTTTCATCATGTCTTCTCAGAAGAATAAGTTTATCAGTCTTGACAGAAACTATGCAATAGTTAATCATAATTTTTTTTAATAAATGCATAATGTTCTCTTCTTCGAGGATTTTGAGTACATATATCAAACCAAATATGCACAAACTGCAACGATTCACAAAACACTTCAAATTTCTTCACTGCAAGGGCTTACGGAGATGATATTAGTTTAGAACTTATCAAATTAATAACTTTCCTACAAATGTGATAGTGCCCACAAACACACTATGAAGTCACAAGGACATTTATCAGACGGCATCCACAAACATGAACCTTTGTTCTACATTACACGAATTTACCAGGAAGAAATCAACTGGAATATAAGATACAGGCCATAGGCCATGCGCTGAGACCTATGAGGTCATTCAGTACTCAAAGGAAAATTGAGATTAAAGGAGGTTTGAAAGGTGTAACAGGAGGAAAGCCTCGCAGCTGCACTATGAAACAATTATTAGGAGAGGGTGGAAAGTAAGATGGAAGAAAGAGAATATGAACGGAGGTACAGTAAAAGGAATAAAAGGGGTTACAGCTAAGGGCCGAAGAGACGCTGCAAAGAACCTCAAGTAATGCCTACAGTGCACTGCATGTGGCGCACTGATGGCACTACCCTCCTACGCCATCACTACCCTCCTACGGAGAAGATGAAATCAAAACCTCAGGGAATCAGGTTACCATTTGCTTGACTAGAAGAGACAGCGCACTCAGAAACAAACACAAACTCACATACAGACATCCACAAAACAAACAACACGCACGCTGTCCTCCTCCTCCATCCGGGCGCACGAATCTTCCATAAAAAGGGTCGTCATCACCACAAATATTCTCCGTTCATCTCCTGATCTCCTTTATCAAGAGAATCCTTGCATGCTTCCGCCCTTCGTCTCCATCGGACTGAACTTCCGAGCCGCATTAGTCCACACAGACGTATGTGGATTGTGTTGCGTTTTCTTTTTTTTTTTTAATTCTGGACTTGACTATCATCTGGATTTGAAGTTTTAGTTTTCAGTAAAAGAAAACCATTGTGCCGGCTTTGTCTGTCCGCCCGCACTTTATTCTGTCCACACTTTTTCTGTCCACCCTCATATCTTAAAAACTACTGAGGTTGGAGGGCTGCAAATTGGTATGTTGATCATCCACACTCCAATCATCAAACATACCAAACTGCAACCCCCTAGCCTCAGTAGTTTGTATTTTATGATCGTGCTTCTGGCAACGATAGACAGGCCACCACCGGGATGTGGTTATAGTTTCATGGGCCGCGGCTCATACAGCATTATACCGAGACCACCAAAAGATAGATCTATTTTCGGTGGCCTTAATTATAAGCTGTGCAGAAAACTCGACTGCGCTGAAGAAACTTCGGCGCATTTTTTACTTTTTTTTATTACTTTAGTAACTTAAAAACTGTACATTCATATCGAAGACCGTTTTCTTTTGCGTATTTGCTTGACTGGAGGGTCCTTTCTTTTCTTCCCATAATTTTGTGTTATTTAAGGCAATCTATTTTCTTGACAAAACTGTACTGGGTCTGTGTTTTCTTCTGGACAAAACCGTGTTGGGTCTGTATATTTTCTTGACAAAACTGTGTTGGGTTTGTGTACTTTCTTGACAAAACTGTGTTGGGTCTGTGCATTTTCTTGACAAAACTATGTTGGGTCTGTGTTTTTTCTGGACAAAACCGTGTTGGGTCTGTAAATTTTCTTGACTAAACTGTGTTGGGTCTGTGTATTTTCTTGACAAAACTGTGTTGGGTCTTTGTATTTTCTTGGTATATTTGAGATGGTTTTATGCATTTTCTGGACGTATTTGTCTTGGATCTGGATATTTTATTGGATTGTTCGTGATGGTACTGCGTATTTTCCGGACAAATTGTTTTGCGTCTATATTTTCTTGACAATATCGAATACATTTTCTTGGGTATGTTTTCTTGCCATGGTTGCATACGTTTCCTTTTTCTTTTTCTTCACGATATCTCAAACCCTTTCATCAAGAAATGACTGATCATTCCTTCTCGGAAAGATGCGTCTTTCATTTAATGGAAAAAAAAGTCAGGCATTTCCCATCCATTCTCTCACACAAACCTACACAGTGGATGTAACTCGGCAAAGAAAAATGTTGAAAAATGTTCCTCGTCAATATTTCGTTTCTCGACGAATTTTTTTCCCCTCGACTTCGACAACTTCATCTGTTCATTTCGTTCATTTCCTGCGGCCGCCTATTTTCCAGTCCTCTTTTTTTTCCCCCTCTTTCTCTGCCAATTTCATCCGTGACTGGTCCATACCAGTATTTACTTCAAAATGGCTGTTGAAGAGAAACGGACTACTGTGTCTATTATTACTACTAACATTGCTGGTGTTATTA
Organism: Macrobrachium rosenbergii; assembly: GCF_040412425.1. NCBI lineage: Eukaryota > Metazoa > Arthropoda > Malacostraca > Decapoda > Palaemonidae > Macrobrachium > Macrobrachium rosenbergii. The sequence goes on along the minus strand of NC_089792.1, from coordinate 10,525,980 downwards.
CTGATTATATGATACCGCCGGATTTAAAAGGAAAATATGAGAAAGTATTGCCATTCCGAGCAGTACAGCAACTTACATAAATAACAATGTTAAAATAATGTCGCAAGTTATGACATGAAAAGGAAATAAAAAATATCAGGGTTGGTTTCATACATTGGTACAGAGAACATAAAATGCTTTTTGGTCGCAAGCGTTATGACATATGAGAGAGAGAGAGAGAGAGAGAGAGAGAGAGAGAGAGAGAGGAAATAAAAAAATATCAGGGTTGGTTTCATCATTGGTACAGAGTTCATGAAATGATTTTTTTGGATCGAATACCAAGAGCTCATATGTGTACATATATATATATATATATATATATATATATATATATATATATATATATATATATATATATATATATATATATATATATATATATATATATATGTATAATATATAATAAAACAGAAATAATGTGACTGGAAAAACTGTGAATGGGGATAAATCTAGTGTAATTATCTATAGGGATTTATATATCATTTTCATAATGAAGCTGTTAAAAGAAATACGAATTTGGAAAGGAATAAATATCAATAGAGAAATCGGAGTGAAGACAGCAATTTTTTTCTTTTCATTATTAGAATACCATTATTCAAGTTTTCTATTCATCCACATTTGTGGCATCATATCTAACGCACTCATATATATATATATATATCGCGTTATATATATATATATATATATATATATATATATATATATATATATATATATATATATATATATATATATATATATATATATACAGTGTTAGTTGGAGTATCTACTGGGCTTGTCATAGGACTGAACTTATGAATGCTTGCCGGTAAGCATACATACACCTGCATACATAGGTGCACACATACACGAGCACACCCACAACTGGAATCAAATGTTTTTCCTTTCCTCATCAGGGTCGGGGAAAATCAGCTGGTGAACTTAGTCAAGAGCTTGGTGCAAAATCTTTCGCATTCACGCATTTCTCAAGCAATATCTCAAAGAAAATACACAAATTACAGGTAATATAATCAATTTATTACTTAAACACTAGCAAATGATTACGTTTAAGCCACAACAAGGCTTCATGAGGCCTAAATGTTCACAATGAAAAAATATAAAAAAAAGACAATTCCAGAACGGCAATGAATAAACTCAATTCCAGAACGGTAATGCATAAAATCCATTCCAGAATGGTAATGAATAAACTCAAGTCCAGAAAGGTAATGCTTCTCAGTCCCAAAACAGCAATGAATAAACTCGATTCCAAAATGGTAATGCATAAACTCAATTCCAGAAAGGTAATGAATAAACTCAATTCCAGAATGGTAATGCATAACATAAACTCAATCCCAGAAAAGTTATGAATAAACTTAATTCCAGAACAGTAACGCATAAACTCAATCCCAGAACGGTAATAAATAAGCTTATTTCCTGAGCGATAATGCCTAAACTTAATTCCAGAAAGGTAATGAATAAACTCAATTCCAGAACGGTAATGCATAAACTCAATCCCAGAACGGTTATAAATAAACTCAATTCCAGAACGGTAATGCACAAACTCAGTATCAGAAAGGTTATGAATAAACTCAATTCCAAAATGGTTATGAATAAACTCAATTCCAGAAAGGCAATGAATAAACTTAATACCAGAACGGTTATGAATAAACTCAATTTCAGAAAGGAAGTGAATAAACTCAATTCCAGAACGGTTATGAATAAACTCAATTCAGAAAGGAAATTAATAAACTCAGTTCCAGAGGAAATTAATAAACTCAATTCCAGAACGGTAATCCATAAACTCAGTACCAGAAAGGTAATGAATAAACTCAATTCCAGAACAGTTGTGAATAAACTCAATTCCAGAACAGTTGTGAATAAACTCAATTCCATAAAGGAAATGAATAAACAATTCCAGAGGGGAAATGAATAAACTCAATTCTAGAACCGGTAATGCATAAACTCAATTCCAAAACAGTAATGAATAAACTCAATTCCATAACGGCAATAAATAAACAATTCCATAACGGCAATAAATAAACAATTCCAGAACGGTAAAGAGTAAACTCAATTCCAGAACGGTTATGAATAAACTCAATTCCAGAGAGGAAATGAATAAACTCAAATCCGGAACGGTAATGCATAAACTCAAAATTCCAAAACAGTAATGAGTAAACTCAATCCCAGGACGGTAATGAATAAACTCAATCCCAGAAAGGAAATGAATAAACTCAATTCCAGAACGGTGATCATACACTCAACTCCAGAACGGCAATGAATAAACAATTCCAGAACGGTAGTAAATAAACTCAATTCCAGGAAGGTGATGAATAAACTCAATACATAAGTGCTGGAACAATGCCGCAACCCATTTGTTATCGAGAGGAAGAAGATACCTCACGAAAACTTGTGTTGAAATTTAGCGCGCCATCCATAGGCACTGACTCAGCGTTAAAAACAAGTTTTCCAATGTACTTCACATCCCCAATTAAACTTTCACATCTCGCGCGTTACATCATCCCTACAGGCACTGGTTTACCAAAGGAGCACGACCTTCTATTTCGCCGTTATGTAAGCGCTCAGTTATGTCAACCGCTCTTCATCATTCGCTGTAATTTTGAGAGCATTCAAATTCCAACGAAAACATCACGGCTATTTTTAGAAGTTATTATACAATGCAGCAGGGCAGAGAGAGAGAGAGAGAGAGAGAGAGAGAGAGAGAGAGAGAGAGAGAGAGAGAGAGAGAGAGAGAGAGAGACTTCTACATCACAGAGAGAGAGAGAGAGAGAGAGAGAGAGAGAGAGAGAGAGGGACTTCCACATCACACACACAGAGAGAGAGAGAGAGACATCACACACACATACACACACAGAGAGAGAGAGAGAGAGAGAGAGAGAGAGAGAGAGAGAGAGAGAGTAGCACATCGTGCCCCAGTACCCTAAATAACCTAAGGGCCCCAGCCAACCTCCACACATCATCAGCCCCTTAACTCCGAATGACACACGTTCAGATATCTGTCAACATCATTCTTGTTAACATGCAGCCCTCATTTGCTCCCTTTTCAACATCCCCTCATACTCTCCCTCATTAACGCCCATTCCCGCACCCCACCGCTTCCTCACGCCCACATCAACCCTCTCTTCTTCTTCTTCTTCTTCTGATGCTGCGGCGGCATACTTTTTGCTTTTCGTGGCTTTTTGATGCATCTGTTGTTGTTGGCAAGTCCTTGTTGGAACAGATTCTTATTCGTTAAGTATCACTGAATTCACTTAAGGTTTGCTTATTTTGTATCTTTATCTACATGACTGTCTGTTTACACACAGAGAACAGCTTAGTGGTCGAGCATTTGATAGGATAAGAATACAGAATTTAGGCCAAAGGCCAAACGCTGGGACCTATGAGGTCATTCAGCGTTGAAAGGGAAACTGAGAGTAGAAAGGTTTGAAAGGTGTAACAGAAGGAAAACCTCAAAGTAGTTGCACTATGAAACAACTGATAGGAGAGTAAAAGGTACATCAAGAGGAATGAAAGGGTTTGCAGCTAGGGGCCGAAGGAACGCTGCAAAAAAATCATTAAGCAACGCCTACAGTGCTTCGCATGAGGTGCACTGACGGCGGGAAGTCGAGCACTGGGAACACATCTGCAAGGTCCGTGTTTTGTTCCTTGCCTGCCCCACTAGATAGCCCAGCTGTGAATGGGTATTGGTGTCAGCTGAGGAGGCCCTCATCCCTTAATGAGCTACTGAAAATCATCCTCTTGAAGGGGTAAAAAGGCGTAGGCTGAAAAGGAATTTGTGTGTATAAGGTCGTACAAATGAAATGTCTTTAACAATTCATAACAAACTTATGAAAATCAGTCTTAGTAACTTTTTCTTTGTAAAGCAAAAACCGAAGAAAGAAAGCTGTCACAGTGAGATCTTGGGCATCATGGGTAAAAATAACAATGAATAAACAAAAACGCTCGAAGAAAGCAAATGCTGGACTATAAAAGAACATGTGTGTGTATTAACTTTTTTTATAAAAATAAAACCAAAGAAAAAAAGCCTGTCGCAGAGGGATCTTGGGCATCGTGAGCAAAAAAACAATAAATAAACAAAAACGCTCCAAAAAAAAGAGCAACACTGGGCTATAAAAGTCAGTTCTTCCAACGGTCTCCGTGATGGAAAGAGTCTTAAGTAATTTCTTCAAACAAAAACAGAGAAGAAGAGTACAATTTCCCCTCATGGTCTACGTCTAGCTGAGGCAATAACTCACCAGCAATTCGTAAGACTCTTCTTTTAACACTCTCTCTCTCTCTCTCTCTCATATTTGCCTTCTCGTATTTCCCAGTAAATTTCTCTCCAGCGGTTTTACCGTTTCTATGTTGCACATGGTTATGGCATCAACTTTGATATTTTGTCTCGGGAAGCGCAGCACTTCGGGTCTTCAAAAGACTAAGGAAATTACTCTCTCTCTCTCTCTCTCTCTCTCAATGGGTTTTCTCGATTTTTACCTTCAAAACTTCTATTTAGTTCTCCGTATCTGGAGAAAAGCACAAAAAAAATAACAACATATTTATTCATACTTTTTACAGAGCAGGTTAAAAAGATTACCTCTGCTTGAGTCATGACCTGTGAAAGCAGAACAGTTTGCCTTAGAGAGAAAACTGTTCAGTGTTGCAATTCTGGAACACCTGCAGTTAGAGCAGAAATAAAGCCTTCGGTTCAAACTTATAAAAACTTTAAAATAAATAAAAGAAGCATTTACTATTTTCCGGCAATCAGAGGCGCATCAAATCCGCATGGCCACATGACTTACAACAAAACTATTGAAAAAATATTTACTTATTTTGTTAACTTAAAGTAATGTTTTTATCCTGTATTATAGGAAGTGTGAGTAAAGATTTTATTTTTAATTTTCAGTCTTTTTTTCCAGAAACGGAGAACTAAATAGAAGTTTTCAAAGGTAAAAATCGAGAAAACCATTCAGAGAGAGAGAGAGAGAGAGAGAGAGAGAGAGAGAGAGCTTGGGTGTTTCTCATCTTGAACACGAGAAGACTCTCTGAACGGTGTGAAAACAAAAAGGAATTGCGTAAAAAATATTAGCAAATCTGAAGAGCAAGATTATCGTTGGCAAGGAATTGCAGAGGTTGCATTTCAGCCAACAAACGTACATTTAACAATTATTTTGATACTCGGGTAAAATAAGGTTTTATACTCAACAAAGAAAATGAAAAATATGTTGCATGTTACGAACGAACACACACGCGA
>NC_089792.1:10430714-10518214 GCF_040412425.1 Macrobrachium rosenbergii | reverse complement strand
TATATATATATATATATATATATATATATACATATATGTGTAATAAAACAAGACTGGCATTATATATATATTACTTATATAGCGGTGCACTGATATATGTTATACAGTGCAATATATACACTAGTTGTAATAAAAACAAGACTAAGAAAAACCACAAAATCATCTGTTGTTTGTTCTTTACAGTGCAATATACATGATCTACGAAAAAACAAAAGTACTGTTGTTTGTTCTTTGCGGTTATGACATGATCTACAAAAACGGGAGTACACATCTCTCTCTCTCTCTCTCTCTCTCTCTCTCTCTCTCTCTCTCTCTCTCTCTGTTGAATCAATTCTTTGTCTCTATCTAACGATCTATCTCGCTTTTTTCTTTTATATCTTCTTAGTTGTATAATTATCTCGTAATAAACTAAATTCACCAAATTTTGCATCTCTCTCTCTCTCTCTCTCTCTCTCTCTCTCTCTCTCTCTCTTATCGCTATGCTGCCAACATTGATTGTTTCTCTTCTTACCTGAGTTCATCGGCATTAGTCTTATAGCAGAATGAGATGGATTAAAAATTATTTACTTTAATTATAATAAATAATTTTGCATATAAACCCAAACAGTTCGACGCCAGTTAACCTACATCAATCAATCAATCAGTCAGACACCACCAAAAAATATATGTACCAACATAGACGAATGATAAACTGTACGTATATACAAAAATAGGTCTGACTGATCAATCACACGGTTCTATGTAAGTAACCTACCTGAAAAAATGTCGAAAGGAGCCAGAGAGAGAGAGAGAGAGAGAGAGAGAGAGAGAGAGAGAGAGAGAGAGAGAGAGAGAGAGAGAGAGAAGGCGGTTAAGGGGTCAGAAAACAGTAAAATACAATCTGTCTATCTATCTATCTATCTGTAATAAAGAAATCCGAGTGGATCTTTCTTGTTTGTCCGCCCCGGGGTGGGGACGGGGTAGGTAGGTGATCTGGGGGATATGGGAGACACGGGCAGCGCCGGGTTCCAGCGTAGCCTAGCGCGCGCCATCAAACTCGTAGTAAATATATCCTAAAACAGTAAATATATCCTAAAATGTGCAGATTTATAAATAGAATGCTAAACCTGATTAGAGACTATCACTTGGTTAACTGAAAGCTGATGATTGGGCGTTTATATTTACTGAAACTAAACTTCTCCATGCCCCGTGTGAGGGTAATGCCATCGGTGCACCTCACGCGGTGCACTGTAGGCACTACTCGAGGTAATTTGCAGCGTCCCTTCGGCACCTAACTGCAATCCCTTTCATTCCTTTTACTGTACCTCCGTTTATATTATCTTTCTTCCATCTTACTTTCCACCCTTTCCTAAAAATCGTTTCATAGTGCAACTGCTTTGAGGTTTTCCTCCTGTTACACCTTTTCAACCTGCTTTGCTCCCAATGTCCGTTTCAACGCTGAATGTCCTCACAGGTCTTAGCACTTGGCCTTTGGTTCAAATTTTATATTGCAATCCCTTACTTCTCCGCGAGTATGGTGACTAGTCTAGGAAATTAGATAATTTGGGTGTTTTATACAGACAGGTACTTTGCCTGACGTTTTACCGTTCAGGCTTCCAACACCTGTTTGTGGGGTGAGGTTGCTAGCCCCACACCTTACCCTATGGATGCTCAAGAGCTTCTAGGTGGCCACGGCTACCCATCCAGGTACTGGCCAAACACATCGTTGCTTAACTTCGATGACAGCACGAACAGCTGTGTAGAGAAGGTATGCCCGTGTATGTATGTATGTACATACATATGTATGTACGTACGTATGATGCGGCTGCGCAGCACGAAGAAATCGAAGAGAGGGAAAGAGAGAAATCCAGGTGAATCCCCTGACCTAGAAAAACGAATCCCGCCTAATCGAAGAAACTCGTCAAGGAGAACGCCTGCCAGAAAAGGCGATTGAGCCAGATGATGGTGGCTGGCACTTCCCATCAGAGTCTCTCTCTCTCTCTCTCTCTCTCTCTCTGTATAGGGAGAAAGAGCACCTGCGCAAATCACCAATTCGCGCAAACGATCTCGAGATCTCGCGTGGAAAGTGTGAATACGACTGCCAAAGCGCCCAGTGTGGATAGAAAGTGGGTGCCATGGGTGGCCAGGGACATGGATGGTAGGGGAAGGGGGTGATGTAAAGGGAGCAAATGAGGCTGGATGGAACGGAGGAGGAGGAGGAGGAGGAGGAGGAGGAGGAGGAGGAGGGGGAAGAGGGGTGGGGAGGCAGATAATTCTGGTCTGTGTTATGAACAGGAAATTCTCTCTCTCGCTTCATTTATACCCCTAACCGCCGTGCCTCGCAGATGGCCGAACACGAGCACGAACGAACGAACGCACACACAGAAAGTGCTCGTGAGTCGTCCCCAGACGCTGAAGCTGAACATGCCCCCCGTTGGTTCTGGTGTGGCACAATAACAGGAATAAAGGGAAACAAGGAAAAGAGCTAAATAGTGTCAACAACTTCAACGGAATCAATTACGAAACTAAACAATGCATTCTACGCTCCTCAGCTAAATGGAATATTTGTTTATATTTCATTTTCTCATTCCGACTCGACTTCATATATCTAAATGTTTCCAAGAATATCTTTCAAAACAAAATCCACGGAATAAATTACTGTTATGTTATTATTACAAATATCTGTAACCTCTCACTTCATACAATTTAGAAAGAATTCTGTCGGACATAATTGTGGGTGAAAATCTACGGGCGGTATACTGTTTCACCTACCTCATGATTGTAAACGCGTACGTAACATGCCTCACTGTACTACACTAAACTACACTGTCAAACCTACGAGAACGGTACTGCAAACCCACAACTTTAAACTTGAACGAAAAGAACCAAATTTCCTGAAGTGAAAAAAAAAAATGATTGATGCGTTACTCACCCATCTATCCAGGAATTCAATTCCATCTCCCCGAAAGCGATGTCATCCTAATAATGTCGAATATTTCAGGACACGATTTAACACAAAATCAGGAAGTTGCCTTTCTTTACACCTGAGCTAATTACATTATTAGCGTCTTTGACCCAATAGAATCCTAACGTACGCATCCTGCGAGAGGAACTTACAGGCACGCAGAGTACAGGGTCCTTTGCACCTGGCAAGCTGTTGCAATGACCATCGTTGCAACAAGAGGTATTATTAATCTTGCCAGTGCAACATAGGCCAAGAATTGTATGCGATCGAGCCACTCCGTTCGTTCGGCTTCCGTGTTCACACCGTCATTTGGAGGGAAATGTTATGTTTACGTCGTCGTCGAAACGACATGGTTTTCCGGATGTTGGGAGGCTGAGTCCATATTTATCTGTTATGTCACCGAATATCGTTTCCTCTTTCTTTTTTTCCATAAACGGTTGCTCTGAAGGTCTCTCATGCTCTCATACTCCAGCGTTCTAAATCACCCAGTTTCACATTGAAGGTCGTACAGTTTCACCTGGCTTTTGGAAGAACAGTCCCCCTCTCTCTCTCTCTCTCTCTCTCTCTCTCTCTCTCTCTCTCTCTCTCTCTCAACCGAGGGGCTCTACAAGAAAAAACGATATGATCTTGTTGGTGGCTCTGTTGACCTAAGCTTAGAATTACATACGTTGGTCGTCAGTTGACTGTTCTGGGTCACACCTGTGTATGAGGAAAGAGAGACAAGGAAAGAGGATAAAAAATACAGACGTGAGCCATTAGTGCTCCATCGAAATGATATAGTAATAATTTTCTAATTAAAATCAGGAGGGACTCGACGAGGTAATCCTCCCCCAATTGGAGTGGAACCATTCATCGGATATTCATCAGATTCGGTTACCCACCCACCGCCGTCCCGCACCTCTCTCTCTCCTCCTCTCTCTCTCTCTCTCTCTGGTTGTTTTCCCTGGAATTCACACCCAATCTATGACAACAAAAGCAGAGTGGATCTTTCTTGTTTGTCCGCCCCGGGGAGGGTGGGGTAGGTAGGGGATCGGGAGGGAAGGGAGAGAAATGACACGTCCACCCTCCTCCTGCAAACCTGTCTGTCCGCCCAGGGTGGGGACGGGGTAGGTAGGGGAGACATGAAACATCCATCCCCCCTCCTGCAAACCTGTCTGTCCGCCCCGGGAGGGTACAGTGTAGGGTGGGGATCGGGAGGAAAGGAGAGACATGAAACATCCATCCACCTCCTGCAAACCTGTTTGTCCGCCCCGGGTGGGGACGGGGTAGGTAGGGGATCGGGAGGGTAGGGAAAGACATGACACATCCACCCTCCTGCAAACCCTATGATAATAAATTATTTAACTGGGAGTCCTTCAACTGCCCTCCTGTCCCGCGCAGCGTAGCGAGCCCCATCTCGCTAGTTAAAAATAATTCTTTAAAACTATTTAAGCAACAAACAGAAACATTTTAGAACAGAGAAAGAAACTGGCAATGATGAATGACACAGTTTACATTTGGAAAAAAATAATATTAATTTTTGATTAGTCGTCTTTCCTAGACATATGCAACAGAGATTCTGCAATACTGCAATGCAAAGAACTATTATATAAACGGTAATATAAACACTTTCACGTGCAAAATATCAAGAGGATTCTCTTCTTAAATAACAGCAAATATTAGAGACACATGAAACTTAAATGCAGAAAAACATTTTTTTTAATACTAAGTGAAAACTACAAAACAGTGGTATAATTTCATTACCGAAACCAAAGAGGGAATATTTTATTAAATTTTCCGCTCGGTATTGGTGACGATTCCGGCTGGACTGAGCAGCATTACAGTTTTCAGGCTGACTGAACACAATGGCCGTGCTTTTATTATGGAAATCCAATTCAAACCAAATTAAATCGTTGTAACTTCAAACGTGTTAAAAAGGTTAAAAAGGAAAACATCGCTCAAAGGTGTGAAGGTCGAAATTAAAATGCGTTATAGGGACGTGTTTAAGATTTTGAGAAATGAAATTATAGAAATAATGAAAAACATAAAAATAGATACAAATGATTTTAGCGATAAAATAGTCGGGGATGAAATCATTGAACACCCACCTTGGGATAGCGTTACAGACACGTGTTTAACATTTTGGAAAAGGAAAATATAGAAATATGATGAATAAGACAAAAATAAATACAAATGATTTTAGCAATAAAATACTCGGTGGCGCAATCATGGACCACCAAGTTTGGGATAACGTTATTGGGACGCGTTAAACATTTTGAGAAATGAATGTATAGTAATATAAAAATGGGAAAAAAAGGCACGTTAAAACGAAGAAGAAGTAATAATGAATACAAAAACAATTGCAAAGATTTGAAAAACAATTGCAAAAGATACCACCTTTGGGATAGCTTTGGGATGGTATAATAAAATGGATAAAACAAAAGAGGACAAAATGATTTTTATCATTGTTGAACAAAATGAGCGTTATAGTGTTTAACATTTTTGGAGATGGAGCTAATAATAATGAATACAAAAACAATTGCAAAAGATTTGAGTAATAAAATATTCGGTAGCAAAATCATGGACCACCACCTTTGGGACAGCGTTATAAGGACGTGTTTAACATTTTGGGAAATGAATCTATAATAAAAATGAATAAAACAAAAGAGTTACAAATGATTTTAGCGATAAAATACTCGGGGGCGAAATCATGGACCACCACCTTTGGGACAGCGTTTAAGGACTTCAACATTTTGGCACAGCATGAGAACAAAAGTTACAAATTATTTTTGTAATAAAATACTCGGGGGCGAAATCATGGACCACCACCTTTGGGATAGCGTTTCCTTCAACGCACAGCACGAGAACAAAGGCTAGTCATTGGACCTGATTCTCATTTAAGTCAATTGGGGTCACCGGCCATTAACAGGGTACACGTAGCCAAAGAAACAATTGGCGTGAATGAATAGGTCGAAGCTCAAACAACAAACAAAACGAGCAGCAAGGTCCGCCTACCACTTTGTTAGCTGATACATCATTTCGAGCAAGAAATTTCTGGTCGATTAAATAAACATTTGATGACCACTTTTTTTTCAGTAGTGTAGCAATGAAGTCTTCAAGAAATACCGTAATCAGTTTTGCTGAAGTGTAACAATTCTATGATGTTCATAATGACAAAGTCATTTTTTATAGATTATTGAAAATTTGTAAAATAAAGTGATTTATGTATGTATGTATATACAACAGAATATATATATATATATATATATATATATATATATATATATATATATATATATATATATATATATATATATATATATATAAACAGAAAAACAGAAAAAGACAGGATTCAAACCTTCAGTGAGGATGGACTGATATAGGCACTACATTCCTTTATATCCTAATATGCCTCTATTGACATAAGAAGCGAATTCTGTATTTGGATTGTGGTCGACTGTAGTGGGTCGAACAAAGAGTGGGAAGGAACGGGCCACCAACTGCATCTCAAAATATTTGCTGAGAATTGTTGGAGTGACATCTAGAGAGCCAAGCCCTCTGAGAGGACAAGAGACTATACAGTCTCAATGCTAGACTCAAAAGGCTCGACTAGAGAACTTGCTTTGTTATGAAGACTGAAATCGTGTCCCGGTGAAGTTAAGTCATTCAGACAGGTAAGTATGACGAGACCAAAGGGAACTCACGAAAAGTAAAAGGCAAAAGCAGCGGGGATGAGGTCACAGCCACGTTGCAAAGAAGAGAGAGAGAGAGAGAGAGAGAGAGAGAGAGAGAGATTTCTGGTTCATCACTTCCTTTCAGTAATACTAGGCTACGTCCCTTTAAAATTTTCCCATAAACGTTTCCTTATTCGAAGTCTGCAGAAACACGTGACAACTTGCCAATGTTGGACAGCAATTCTGTAACGGTCACAATTAACCTACGGTATTCCGCTATGAACCATGCTCTCGTATCTACTGTACCAAAGTTTATGAAACATTAAGACAGGTTCATTTCCCATTAAACCTAAACTCACAAGGCGCCTTCTTCCATAGTGGTTCTAATTCTCCTCAGACACGTCTAATGAATGAAGTTGTTTGATCATTATAGTAGCTCTTTACTCAACCGAATGGTAAACGATTTGATTCCATTTTCGTCTGACTAAGCAATTTTAGGCTGAATGGTGTGATAGAAACTACTAAAGCAATTTTACGGGTGGCGAAACACATGATGGCAGTTTTTTAGTGACGAAACAAGGCATTTTTAAGGAACATCACTGCATTTTGTTTAGCCTGTTCAACTTCTTTAGTATTTCCGAGAGCATTGTTTAGGAAAGCTTTGAAAACACGTTTAAGAAATTTAATATTTTCCCTGCCATGCACAGCGTCTTGCAAACAAAACGATGACAGAAAAAGCTAGCAAAGTCATGTTGTTATATTCTAAGGAGTTAGAACACACAAGAGTGAATTGTTAAATAGGGCCCACCGGGAGAAAGTAATTTTGACTTTTTGGTTCAAAATTATTCTAAAAAAAGACAAAACAATAAAAAAAAAATACCTGCTGAATCAATGGACAGAGGCCTAACACGTATAAGCCTAGAGTTTGCTAAGACAGTATTGGTTTCTTTGTGATCATCATCCTTAAAGGTTATTTATACTTGACATGATGATTCGATAACTTTTACCATAGAGAAATTATTTTCATATATTCGAAATTAAGTTGTGCTTAGAATAAGGTTTAAATGATATAGCATCTTACCAAATTAATTGTTTGAGGGTATAGGTCTAGCCCAAGCTACAAAATTTCATTTTCTTGCTATAGCCAATCTTCGAGATATCTCGTGATGAAAACATATTAAACCAAGATTTGTTACACATATAAAAAAGTAGCTATTTTTACGTTGATCTAAATAATGTAAGTTTTCTACGGTTTATATAATCTCACCAAGTGTTACGTTTGATTAAATAAATGTCTTTTGTTAACTCTACCGCTGGCTTTCTAAAACTCGAAAGCTGATGGCATAGGCAGTATTCTACAGGCCTACATACTGAAAAGAATTCTTAATGCATAAGATAAAACAAATGTCCTAGGTAACACAATGACACGTTTAAGGCAAAACTTGACACATTCGGTAATCTTTAGGCCTACTGCTACTAAGCAGTTTCAGTAATGAGCAAAACTATTTTCCTTTGTGTCATGTGACACATATAAGATTAATGGTGTCCTAATTTCAGAATTAAATAAACGTTACTGCATATATGTGCTGTAATAATGTGCTGAATATATAAGACAAATTAAGAGAGAAAGCATAGCTCTCGCTCTACAGCTGACAAGATAGCATAAAATTATAATGGTGAATAAAATTCTATTTGCTTTGCTCACCTGTGAAATGTCATTCCAGTTTCTCTTGAAGAACTCATGTACCCACTTCTGCAACTGAGCTACACCATATACTGTTAAGAACGCTAACGAAAAAAAAAAAAAAAAAAAGACCATTAAGCACCAATACGGTTTCCGTTGTTCCCGAATGTTCGAAGACGGTCAAAAGGCTCTTTGGCTGCAAGAAGCGCCGGCCTGGTGGCGGCAAACCAAACTACGTAGTGCTACAAATTTAATAACATGTCCATTTATTGCTGACCATTTATAGTACAATATTCAGTAATACTAACTTGGAGCAGTTTCATGCTATATTGTTGCTCAGTGTATTTTCTCACTTCCCTCTGGCCTGCTGTAGAAATCAAGTCTCTTAGTATTTATTGCCAATAATCCCTGTACACTAAACTAGTCTTATTGAAATCTGATTAGATGAAGCAAATCTAATTAGATAAAACGTTGTTCTCTCTCTCTCTCTCTCTCTCTCTCTCTCTCTCTCTCTCTCTCTCTGAGATTATCCAGTTTTTACGATCGTTATCAAGTCTTGCTTGACGTTTCATTTGACGTTTTTCATCAAAACGTCTTAATTTTCTTGATGATAACGTAACTAGGCCTAAGCATCTCCACCCCTTAAGAATTTAAGTTACAGGGGTGAATGTTGTTACGATATTACATTTATTTGTCATACACATTCTTACTTGTCATTTTATCTATAAACTTCGGAATTATTAGCATTTTGCATTTTGTTCGCTTCCTTACATCTTTATTTCTTTTGACGAGTAAAATAATCGCATGACATTTGTTAAATACCCTTTCTACAGGGTATTTGGACTGAGTTTTGAATGGTACACAATTGTATCGTGTTACAAACTATGAGGGAAAGGGGTTGGGGAAAGGAAGGGGGAGGAGAGAGAGAGAGAGAGAGATAATTATCCGATTCTAATATTGATTGAACACTAATTAATTATATGCTAAGGGCCACGGATCTGCAAACGGATACTAACATATATATATATATATATATATATATATATATATATATATATATATATATATATATATATATATATATATATATATATATATATATATATATAAGAGAGAGAGAGAGAGAGAGAGAGAGAGAGAGAGAGAGAGAGAGACAGAAGGGGACAAAAAAGCATTGCGTCAGAACAAAATCGTAATGCCATCAACATTCATGAGTGACACCCTCTCTCTCTCTCTCTCTCTCTCTCTCTCTCTCTCTCTCTCTCTCTCTCTCTCTCTCTATATATATCTCTATATCACACACACACACACATGAAACGATTTTATTATATTATTTACAAAATCACCTTAGTCACTTACATCAAGCTACTGGTAACGGTGAATATTCTATGTAAATCAATTCTGCAATTTATATTTGATTTTCAAATATCAATAACTTGCATACTCTCATGTTTATTTTGTCACGTAATAATAAACATACGAATTAAAAACATGCATTTACAAATAGGTTGATGAATGAATACAGCACTGTTCGACAGGCGAGTTCTTAACTAATTTTTAAAAATAATGTGTAACAGGAAACCTGTATGGAGACTAAATTAAGTGTGCCGTGTTTCTGGAACCGACATTTTCAATATGAACTCAATCGAGTGTGAAACAGCTAAGCCGTTCTATTATACAAAAGGCAAATTAAGTAACTGTACTGAATGTTAAAAGAGAATTGTGATTACATCTTTCTGAAATCGTCAAAATAAAAAAATAAAAATACTGCAATCACGTCGTTAAAAATGTCTTCATAATAATTATCGATCCCTTGTGCGTAAAAGTCACTATAACCCATTCGGTATTTACACAGTAATCGGAGCTAATTTTGCTAGTATTGAACATGGCGGAAGCTCAATGGGACGCCGTGTTTAGTACTAGCCCTTAGAGGATCAAAGATATTGTTTATTAATATAATTTGTCGACCATACAATACAGAAATGGGTTTATATAATCTTTGATCCCCGAGGAGCTAGTACTAAACACGGCGTCCCAAGGAGCTTCCGCCATGTTTAGTACTAGTATTTCGGAGGTGAGGCGTAGATAACGTGACAAAGCAGCACCCAGCAATCAATCATGCACAGGTGCATTTGTAAAAGAAAATGCTACACACTAATTATCGTTAATAAACAAACAATGTTATTTTAATAAAGAGGAATTCTGGAGGATTCAAATTATTACAGCATACAAAGGAAACTTATACCTTCCAGGAACAGCCCCATATCATCAGGTGATTCTTGGGGGTCTTATGGGAGCCAGGATTATCCAGAAACGCAACGGCCGAGCATTGCGCGATACTCAAGCAGTACCGAGAGATTTTTCAAAAAGTGAATTTCTTTGAATCATCAAAGGAAAACTCCCTACATTCAAACAGTACAGATGTTGCTACTTGCAAATGGTTGAAATATTTCTGCATTCAAATACTTCAAATATTTCTTTCAAATATAGTTTAAATTTCTTTCAAATATAGTTTAAATATTTCCACATCCAAATAGTTCAAATATTTTTCGTTTAGACTATTCAGAAAATGAGAGGTCAACAATCGGAAACTTGGCAAATCCAATAATGGATAAACAAGAGACACATGAAAGGATAACATTTATGAAACATACCAGACTAATGGAAATGTGCTAACGAGGCGCCTTAAAGCGTTTATATTTGAATTAGCATCCTCATTATCTGGCCACATAAATCTCAACTGTTTGTTTAATGTAAGTTTATCTCTGAATACAGGTAATATCCAATGATAAATTCCTTTTCTTCGCAACTGGTATAAGGCAGACAGACATAGAGACACATTGAATATTATGTATATCACTTGAATGGCTTTATTCAGGTGTGGTGGAAATCACCTTCTCGAGGACCCCCCGGTTTTATGATGTTGTGATGGATTACCGAACGGTCCCTTCAGAGAGAGAGAGAGAGAGAGAGAGAGAGAGAGAGAGAGAGAGAGAGACTGAAGTCCTACGGAAGTCATATGCCGTAGTATTTTCTACGTTCATTTACAGTACAGCATTATCCTCAGTAATGCTACATTCATTTTCCAGGCTGCAAGAGCCGAGTTGGTAAGAGACATGGAAAGATAAAAAGGTATGACTTTCCTCTAATAATGAACAGAGAAAAAAAAAAAAGCTGATTCATGAAGAAGGACGATACCGTTCTAATACGCATAAGTACGCATAGAACATAATTGCTTACGAAATGAGCCTAAGTATATATAGCATATAAATGCTTACGAAATGCAAACGCATGACTTGGCATATAACTTCAAAACCAGAAGAATAATCGTTTCTCATGTACCTGTAGCAATATTACGCCGCCTATTTCCCAGACCAGCTCGGCTCAATATCAAATCTAATATCTGGTACGACTGAGTGAAACCACGTCTGGTCCCTCGACACTACGGTGAGTGATCACAGAGGCATTAGTTCTTATTATCATATAGAAGAGCAATTTGCAACTTTGTCCATCATGGAAATAAAAAGGACAATCTGGTATACACCTTGACTTGCAGTGTATTGTCGTGGTAATTAAAACGACGGAGAACTGAATAAATAGGAAAGTTCAGAAATTAATGAATTTAAGGAATGCAGAGAGAGAGAGAGAGAGAGAGAGAGAGAGAGAGAGAGAGAGAGAGCACTTTCCAAATTTCACTTGAATGTACGGGAGAATAAATAGCATATTTCAGAAGTCACTGAGTTCAACGAAATTCAAAAGAGAGAGAGAGAGAGAGAGAGAGAGAGAGAGAGAGAGAGAGAGAGAGAGAGGGCACATTCCAAATTTCACCTGAATGTACGAGAGACACATTCTTTTATCCCTTACATACTCCCCAATTACGTGTTGGTAGTCTGAACTCTTGCTATGAAAAGTAAATATTAGTAAAATTAAAATTCCATTAAAAAAAAGTTTCTGAGAGTAAATATTTTAATAAAATAAAAATCCCAATAAAAAAAAGGTTTGTGAAAGTAAATATTAAATAAAACGAAAATTTCATTTAAAAAAAAGGGGGGGCTTTTGAAAAGTTTCAAAAGCAATAAATAATAAAATAAAAATCCCAATAAAAAAAGTTTGCGAAAAGTAAATTTTAATAAAACAACAATTTCATTAAAAAATGTTTGTGAGAATTGAATATTAATAAAATTAAAATTTAATTAAAGAAAAGCCAGCTACACTACCACACAGGCCTCAAACTCCCAAAATACGCTCATTTACATTCGCGAAGCATCGTGTAAAAGAAGGTACTGTGCATGAAATACGACTTCCAAAACTCCGTAGCCAAACCGAAAGTGCCCAGAAGTTTGAAGGTTAAATCATGATGGCAAAGAGTTTTCAGTCTGAAATTATGTGGACCGGACTCGGAAAGTTTTTGAACGCATAAACGGCGAAGCGGAGCAGTCGGCATATGGGAACGATTTTCAGAAATTCGCGGCTGAGGAATTGCGATCTCATACATGAAACTAATGAATAGTAAATATACAGGTGTTGTCTTCTTCATATAAATGTAAGTATATATATGCTGTACATACACATATATATATATATATATATATATATATATATATATATATATATATATATATATATATATATCTTTATGGAACACTGGGTATAAATTCTGATCAGTTTCGCCTTCAAGAGGACTGATACTGTAGTAATAATTTACAATATACATTTATACCCAGTGTTACAGTTGGCCCTTTGGTATGTGTGCATATAAATATCACCTGCTATGGTGATTTCGAGCAAATGATTATATATATATATATATATATATATATATATATATATATATATATATATATATGTCAAGACAAAATCCACGAAGGAAAGAGCAACAATGGAGTGCTGCAAGGCCTTTCGACTTATAGTCCTTTACTTAGCAGACTGCTAAGTAAAGTCGAAAGGCCTTGCAGCACTCCATTGTTTCCTTTCTTTCGTGTATTTTGTCTTTATTTATATATTCATCAAGTCCCATATTTTCGTGATTCAGTTATACATACATTATATATATATATATATATATATATATATATATATATATATATATATATATATATATATATATATATATATATATATACATATACATATATGCAGGGTGTGAGGACAGAACCCTGATGCGCTGTGGGAATTCTGAGAAAAACAATTTCCAATACAGCAAGAGAAATCGCTCTTGTCTAACCCCATAAAGGAGAAAAGTGACACACGCACCTCCAATTAGTCCAATAAACCCGTCTTTATTGGCAAAAGGGGAGACGACGGTGAGAGGATGAAGTATGGACGCGTCAGAAACAGAAATTCCATCACGGTAAACTGTCCAAGATTCAAGATGGAGCAGAAACGTGTGCAAGTTTGGCGTTGACGTTTGAGTGAAAGGTTTACGCATTTTTTTTTTTTTGACGGTTTTTTCCCGTATTAGAGACAAAGAGAAAAGTTTTCCGTACTACATTTCAATAAAGGTTTGCGCATCAGTTTTTTTTTTTACGTTTTCCTGTTTTTTCCTGAATAAACGTTGAGCTTTTTCTTTTTTTGCGCCTGTATTGGAGAAAAAAAAAAATCGTACTACGACACTTGAATAAATGTTTGTGCATTATTTTTTAACGTTTTTAACATACTGGAGAAAAAATACTACTACTAACACTTCTGAATCAAGGTTTGTCCACAGTACTGAGATGACGAGACTTCGGTTTTTATCATATTTAAAACAAAATTTTTTGCACAGTGACATCTGAACAAAGGTTTGAGTCTTGTTTTGTAATGAAAGTGTTTGGTTGTTTCATAACATGCACAAAAAGAAAAACCCTACCTACGATGACATTTGAATAAAGGTTTGGGCATTGATTTTATAACGGGATTCCTTTTTTTTTTTGTATTAGGCATGCAAGAACCTTTTGTACCCTATGACATTCGAATAAAGGTTTGCGCACTATTTTCAGACCAGGAGTCTTTGGGTTTCCACAGCTCCTTCTAAAAGTCAGGAGCATTTGTGGTAGAAAATAATAACCAAATATAGTACACAAACGAAAAATGAAGTGAAATAAACAAATATATCTACGTTGCAACACAGAGTACGGGGGTTAGTGCCGTCAGTGCCACCTCATGCGGTACACTGTAGGCATTATTTGAGGTTCTTCGCAGCGTTCCTTCGGCCCCCTAGCTGCTACCTCTTTCTTTTCTTTTACTGTACGTCCGTTCATATTATCGTTCTTCCGTCTCACTTTCCACCCTCTCCTAACAACTGATTCATAGTGCAACTGCGAGGTTTTCCTCCTGCTACACCTTAAAATTTCCGTTTCAGTCCTGAATGACCTCACGGGTCCCAGCGCTTGGCCTTTGGCCTAAACCCTATATTCAATTCATTTCACAGAGCACATGCCAGAGAGCACGCGCCAGTCAACCCCATGAGATCATCGCAATCAAAAAGAATTAAAAGAGGACGAAGATAAAATCTTGGGCGGAAACGTGAGACACAAAAGGCACATTTCAGCAAAGGGGAAATGGGCGTCTAGACTCGAGGGCACGGCATAAATTTACATAATTGAAAGGTATAGGGGCCAACGACAAAGGCCGAATTTAATAAGGGATGTGCCCTGGAGCCTTCTTCCCCCCACCCACCCCTAACTCCCCGGACCAACCTCTCTATCCCCTTTGAGCGTACGTAGGTGTGATAGAGTACCCTAAACATTTTGTCTGCAGGATAAAAGGTCCGGAATTGGGGAGATAAAAGTTTCTGAAGGGTAATAAACAGATGGCTGGGGCACATGTGGGTTTCGACGCTGGCCCTGGGCTAGGTGTTACCTAATACTTTGGGTATTTTATGACACAGCCTTACGCAAAACTTTGTTAGGGGGGATATTTATACGCATTCATGCCGCAGGCAAGAGAAATGGTATGATATTTGTACTTTACTATCATTATTCTCAATAAAAGGAAGATTGGGATTGGAATGTAGAATTTAGGCCAAAGACCAATCGCTGGAATTTATAAGGTCATTCAACGCTGAAAGGGAAATTGACAGTAAGAAGATTTGAAAGGTATAATAAGGAGGAAAACCTGGCAGTTGCAACAAGAAACAATTGTTAAAGAGGGTGGAAAATCAGATGGAAGAAAAAGTATATAAACGGAGGTGCAGTCAAAGGAATGAAAGGGGCTGCAGCTAGGGGCCGGAGGGACGCTGCAAAGAATCTCAGTAACGCCAAGATGCAAGGTGCACTGACGGCACTATCCCCCTACGGGGATAAATGGAAGATGATAGGTCAAGTTATTGCATTTTCACAGGAGGGGGTTTCGCTAAAATTGAAAATTATTCCAAGCGCAATATCAATATCTTCTTACAACTTAAAGAAATAAGAAGAAAATTTGTTCTCAAACTAAGCGCGTTCGATTCTCCGACCGGAACAATGAAGAATTAGAGGAATTTACTTCTGTGCAATAAATTCAGCAATATCACCGGATCCACAAAATCCCGTTCTTACAGTTCTTACCCCGTAAAATAATTCAGTACATCAAGGATGAAGTCGCTCAGTGGTCTGGATTAAACTAATTACTTCAAGATACACTCAGGTAAAGAGAAAAGGTAAAATAACTTTTAAAATAACTATAAGATTATGTCATAAGACAAGTCGGAAACATATCGCATACATGTTGCAATAAGTTCAATAAGAAAACTATTATAAAACCAAGCGAAAGTAATTATTTTTTCCGCTACGAATATTAAACGAAAACACAGAACAAACATTAGAACAAGTATACAAACGTTCAGTGAAATATAATATGACAGAAAGACCACAAAGTAATTACATTTATGGAATTTCATTAATGGAAGAAGGAAATGATGCAAATCATAATCCGGGATCTATATTTCAAATCAATCGAACTCGATTTGTCCTGAGGTATTTTTATCATTTCGATGAAAGAAAAAAAAAACGCTCAATTAAAACAAACGCCGGAAAATAAATGCTAATATTTGATACAGCGAAGCGAAAGGTCTCGTTTCTATGCAAATGAGGAAAGTTTTGAATTGTATCGACCCTCTCTCTCTCTCTCTCTCTCTCTCTCTCTCTCTCTCTCTCTCTCTCTCTCTCTCTCTCTCTCTAATAGCGCATCGCTAGAGTTCACCAAAAGTAATTGTCAGCAGAAAATTTGAAATGACGCTCATTATATGATTTCCTTAACATCTATCAAAGAAAAACATGTCATGAGACAAGTCGGCGACTTATCACATACATGTCGCCAACAGGTTGAAAACAAGTGAACGATCGCCAGTGAAGAACGACCTTTAGCAAATGCTGGATAATCGTATGAAGAGATCGTTACGCAAGACTACCAATAAGTCGCCGACTTGTATCCAACCTGTTCGTGACGTTTGAGCGACAAGTTGCCGACACGTGTTTACGACACGTTTTACTGCAGTATGGACGCACCTATAAGCGTCCATAAATCTCGAAAGCTGCATATTCCGATGGGCTTTCGCTTAATTACCAGCATCGACCCAAGGTACCGCCATTGAAAGCAATCATGGTTACGACTACCAATAAGTCGCCGACTAATTGCAAGTTCGAGACGTTTGTGCAACTAGTTGCCGACATGTGTATAAGACACGTTTTACTGCAGTATGGAACAAATAAAATTAGAAATTTCACGAATTTAAAATATAATAATAATAATAATAATAATAATAATAATAATAATAATAATAATAATAGGTATTGTTGAATGAAACTGCTGCATCATTCAACAATACCTGTTTATAGGAGGGTCTCTGCTGAAATAATAATAATAATAATAATAATAATAATAATAATAATAATAATAATAATAATAATAATAATAATAATAGGTATTCTTGAATGAAATTGCTGCATCATTCAACAATACCTGTTTAAAAGAATCTCCGCCGAAATAATAATAATAATAATAATAATAATAATAATAATAATAATAATAGTTAGTATTTTGAACAAATAACGACAATTTTTCATACCAACAAATAAAATAAATAAAAATTACAATGCGCACCTACGAGCATCCATAAATCTCGATAGCTGCACATTCCGATGGGCTTTCGCTTAATTACCAGCGCCGACCGCCGCCATTCAGGGCAATCAGCGTGTGCTCCCTCGCCTTCACAGGAGAATGAAGAGTGACAGCAGTAGCCGGGAGAACGTGACGTAAGACCCGCTGTAAACCTCAAGAGAAAACGGCTGGTGCATGATACACCGAATGTACGCCAGATATCCTCAATGGCATTACAAACGAGAGGTGCGGATACTCGAAAGCAGTTCTCTCTCTCTCTCTCTCTGGGAAATTTTGTGTGCCTCTGTTGCCCTAATAGTGATTTATGTATCTGATTCTCGGGTGAGTGTTTAGGGTTGTAGCTGAGAGAGAGAGAGAGAGAGAGAGAGAGAGAGAGAGAGAGAGAGAGAGAGAGAGAAATTAATAGATACCGGCGTCCTTGCAGAATGTATATCACATTCTCATTATCACAACACTGGAGGGCCTTGGCGAGGTAATCAAACCCGCCGAGAGAGAGAGAGAGAGAGAGAGAGAGAGAGAGAGAGAGAGAGAGAGAGAGAGAGAGAGAAAACCGGCACGTAAACATGGGTTCGTGTCGAATGGCCTCACGATCTGATGACACCTTCCGGTACTTGGGCGCTAAGATAATGCCACGCAAAGGTCTATTTTTGTAGGTGACAAATCCAGTAATTGACGAGACGAGTTCTGGCTTCCTGTAATGAGAAGACTCAGTGGCAGCCAACGGACTCAACATTCTTTCTGCAAAAGAACAGCGAAAAGGTAGCTGTCACTATGATTTCGAAGATAAAAGTCAAACAGCTTTTGGATGTTTTACTAGGATGTTTTCCTTGCAGGAGCAACTTCAGGTCTGAAAAAGCATACCATATCATTCGCACAGCATCTAAAAAGCACGTGTGCATTGATAATTATACGCTTACAGAAATACTACGAAAGATTTTAAGTCAATTTTCGCAGGAGATATCATGGAATCTGCGTCATTAGCTTATCTGTCCACGCCTGACCTGCTGCTTACGTACATGGAACTATGCCAAATGCACTTCGCTGCAAAGACCTTGTTTGACAAAGTGATGAAGATATCAGCTGACAGCTACTGTCAACCTTATATAAACATGGTGATCATTCGACCTTAACACTCAAGTGGTTTTAGGCATTATTCTTGTTATCTTCAAAGGATATTTATAATGTTCACCGAGTTTTTTCGGATATTTATAACAATGTTCACCGGGTTTTTTCGAAGTGCGGAACTTATGTTCGCTGTATTGGCAGCACCAAAATGAAAAACTGTTGTAGAAGGAAGAAATATGGATAAGGTTCATCAGGTTTTTCGAAGTGCAAAACTTATGTTCGCTGTCTTGGCAACACCAAAATGAAAACTTTGTAAAATGAAGAAATATGGGAAACTATTCAAATATTTGTTGCATCTGTAAAACCAGGAATGCCCAATATGCTTATTCAAACGATAAGAGTAATACCATGCAAAGAATTTATAAAATCTTAAATCCCTTAAATATAAATAAGAGATCCACATACCTCAACGTCCAACAGCCAAGGAAATGAGTTCATTTCCCTGAGGTTTTCACAAAAATGGAAGCCACTGTTTTTCATTCTTATTTTCGGGCAACAATGTGTTGTTGTTGTTTTCTACTAGTTTGGGCAATACCCCTAAAGCTCCTGTAATAAACGTTGTATTTCCAGCGTGAACTTTTCAAATATGGTACAGAATTTTTTCATTTAGTGAAAGGACAAATCAAATTCACCTGTAATCCATTGTTATTTTGCAAGATTTATGCGGAGATGTTCGCAATAATATTGCAAGGAACTGGAAGAGAACACATTATGAAATTGCTGTGAAATGTTACATTTCTGTATTTAATTTATTTTTCGATTTTATTCTGCTAAGCGAGGTTACAAAATTACCTGATACACATATTACCTGATACACATATTAAGCACAAGAGAGCTTACTTTTAAAGCCTGTGCCTGATTCACGAGCTGCAAAGAACAAGTAGCAAAATAAATCCTTCTTAGCTTAAGCTTAAGCCTTAACCTGATAAATCCCTTCCAACTTCTCTGCCCGTTAATCCCAACAAAGCGAATTAAAAGGCAAAAGAGCCTTGCTTGAAAGATGTGATAGCTGATGCTGCAGAATTTCAAGAGTTGCTGAGAAACTGGAAATCAATAATGGAATGGAATATAGTTTAGGCCACAGGCAGAGCACTGGGACCTATAAGGTCATTCAACGCTGGAAAGGAAATTGAGAGTAAGTAGGTTCGAAAGGTGTAACAGGAGGAAAGCCTCGAAGTTGCACTGTGAGTCAATTGTTAGGAGAGGGTGGATAGCAGGGTGGAAGAAAGATAATATGAATGGAGATACAGTAAAAACAATGAAAGGGGTTGCAGCTATGGGCCGAAGGGACACTGCAAGAACCTTTAGTAATGCCTACAGTGCACCCCGTGAGGTGCACTGACAGCGCTACCACCCTGCGGGGGAAATCAATAATGATTTATTCTCTTTACTTATTAAAAGACTTAGGTATCAGGTTGTTGCAATATTGCAACATCACAATCTATTCTTCATAAAAGGTCGTTTCAAGCTAGGAACTACACTATGTCACAGAAGCTCTATAAAATCTTGCATTAAAGTTGCAACGAAGCTGCCCAACAAAATTTTTTGGGTAATTATACGTTACCCAGTTAGATAAGCACCATGAACACGAATCCTCCTTCATAGGTTAACATATTCGTACCTCACGGCTGGCAAAGGCACATGCAGTGAGTAAGGAACAAGACAAATCCAGTTGCAAGCCCATTAATGAGAAACAAACAAACTGTTTACTGAAATCTCCTGACTCATGTACACGAGAAACATGACTGCGACCGATACTTCATTCTAAAGCCAGCAGAGTAATTCTTCATTGTATGAACACTTGTAAACAACAGATACATACACAAACATATATATGCATATATAGATACGCACACACACACACACACACACATACATACATACAGTACATATATATATATATATATATATATATATATATATATATATATATATATATATATATATATATATATATATATATATATATATATATAATATACAATACTTCTTTCATCTTCTAAAAATAGTATTCACCCCCTTCCTTTTTACTGACCTGGAAATAGCTGGAAAATCCAGTTAGTATTTCCTCAGTTTCTTTTTTATCTATTTATTTACTTATTTTCTTAGCCTTTCGTGTATATAAAATCGTTCCGTCCTATTTTTGACAGTCGAACGTTAAGATAGAACCGCCCGACCAAAGAGAGAGAGAGAGAGAGAGAGAGAGAGAGAGAGAGAGAGAGAGAGAGAGAGAGAGAGAGAATGGCACATATCATCCTACATCTGCCTCATCCAGGAACTAACTAATCTTTTGTAAATTCAAATAAATATAAACAATGCTGAAGAGTACTTTGACCCAGACAAGTAAAATGAAGTTATACATTATAATAGTATAATGTGAAAAGGATGTAATAAGCATTAATTTGCAAGCGTTGCACGTGTTTCAGTTCTCTCTCTCTCTCTCTTCTCTCTCTCTCTCTCTCTCTCTCTCTCTCTCTCTCTCTCTCTGTCTTCTCTTCCGCAATTTTCCTTATCCGTATATTCAGCTCGTCCATAGTGACAGGAATAATAGGTTGTTATCTCTCTACAATTTATTATTGATTTTGTCAGCAACAATGGAGCAATTAGGTCTAGGGACAATAAAGCCTATTGGAAAATCTAGAGAGAGAGAGAGAGAGAGAGAGAGAGAGAGAGAGAGAGAGAGAGAGAGAGAGAGAGAGAGAGAGAGAGAGAGAGGCAGGGTTGCGGGCGCCGTTAAGTTTCATTGTATCTCTGATTATTATGCTTTCATACACGAGAACTTTTCAAAGGAATTACTTTTGAAAATCAGAAAGATAAACATGTGGAAAAACTACTGTATATACAAAACGGGTTTCCAACAATTATTTTCAATTATATCGAAACTAATTATTGATGTTTTATATAAATCGTGCATCACTTTTGGAGGTACAAAAGTCAGAGTTTCCATATCTCTTCTATATCCACTTTGCGTTAAGACTAAAACGGCAAAATGAATAATAAAGGAGGAATAAGAACGACGAATATCCACTGCAGTGGAAGGAAACAGATTAATCAAGATTAAGACCCGATATACTATATTAATTTTCACCAACAATGGGTATCGGACTGCAGGACAGAGGAGTAATCATAAAAACAATGGAGAAATTTGATCTTCTGACCACTGCTATCAGCTGCCCTAGACAGATTTTAGAAGTTACTTTTATACCATTTATATGGCGGGATCCTTCATGTAGAGGACTCCTTTCTAGTACTGCATGTGATATATTTGATTTTGAAGGGTCTGCCTGGTAATGAGGATATTACTGATCCCTGAACATAGAAGGAACTAGTGACAGTATCATTAGGTCTTTAACCCTTCATTTGAAACTCGTGAGTTCTAAAACCCAGCTACATCGCCCACATATCATGAACAGACATCAGTAACCGATGCTCTGCCGTCGAACCATTTACAGAAGCTTTAAACTAAAGACCTGAATTAGCTTAACTTATATCAACGACCGAAATCCCCCACAAAGAATCACCTTGTGAAAGTGGAGTCAGTCTCAACTTCACTATAAATGCCCGTAATTAATGAGCATACATTACCGATTATATACGTATAATATTCTTTCTGATTCCAGTTTATAACTGGCAAACAAAAGCACATCAACCAACAATATAAACCGGTAGAAAGCACGACAGCAACAAGAAATGGGATTAATATTAAAGAGTAAGCGCAAATATTCAAGATACTTTGCAGCTTCTGGATAGTTTTACCCTAAATATATGTCCTTGGGCCAAACAATTTCTCAAGTCAGTTTTGATTTCATCTGCTTTTACACAGCTGTCTGTCAACTGCTAACTAGGGGCACACCAGAGCCAACTTCAAGCCTGACACCAGTTCACAGATGTAAACATATAAATAAAACAAGTAAGATGCCTTATTACAACGAGGCAAATTAATTCGCTGGATTTGACGGAAATTGAATTTGAATTCTCTCCTCACTTTTAGAAAAGTTTAGAATCCAAAAGCAAGGTCATTACCCTTGTAAAAAACAGCCTTTATTTGAAATTTAGGGTAGCATAATACTGCCTTTGATAGATTCATTCATATTACCATAAATTACTTTTACCCTTGACGAGTCTTTTTTCAATAACCCTGGACACAAGCTACAATACTGCGAAAATTTTTGCAACTCAATCGTATTATTAATTGCAATCCCTACCTTTTAAGCATATACTAGCCTAACGTAGCTTTGTCGAATCATTATGAAAGTTTTGCTTATAAACTGTAAATTTTTATTATTTGTAAATCAAAGAGCATACCAGACTCTTCCCAAATGAAAAAAAAAAGTTTTGTCCGAACATGTAATCTGTTATTCTACTAACTAGCCTTCTACTAACAAGCCTTAATAACTAGCCTTTTAAGTAAGACGTTTCTTAGCAAGCAATGCAATCCCTGACTTGTGAAACCTTAGGAACGGGAACAAAATCGTACATAAAGATCTAAACAAATGTTTATCACATTTTTTAAAGCCGTGTCTACGGATACGGACCCGTTCATGGAATGATTGCTAGAGATGGGTACCGCTGGTTGTATGCTTAACATCTTCACTGCCAATACGGATCGGTTAAAGTTAAGTGTACTACATTGGTTTTACCAGTACCACTGAGCTGATTAACAGCTCTCCTAGGGCTGGTAACCCGTACGATAAAATACTGCCGTGTTCTTTCGTAGTACCAAATAAGAGTACGGTCATTTTTGAACATGGTGTCATATGAGAATTTTTTTTATATTTCATCAGCCAATTGGGTATGCTATCCAGTAATTAACGATGCGTTTATTTAGTCAGAGTTCGACTCTATATACGATGCCTGAAGACTTCAGTGTCTGATATATTGCTTCATTAATGCTATCTCCAATTATATCATATTCCATGATTCCAGTTAAATTACTTTTGTGTGGTTGTCTTTGCAATTATTTTATATGAAATATGGTTCCACCAGTTACCACCAGGACTACAGCCTGTCGCCCGCAAATATTTGTCTTGCTTCATAAGCTAATAACACAGAACGTAATAAAACCTTACATGTGAAGTTATACTGAAAGCAGAGTGGATGAAGAACACGTGTCTAAAGACAAATTCAACCTCCTCAGACACAAGATTCTTGGTGGTCTGTTCAGGTCGTTTCTGTCTGGATATACCCTGACACTACTTCTCGGCGGAACGTGAGTTCCTACTGTACAGCTTCACAATATTGGCTACTTTGTTACCGAGCTAAGCTCGTCCAGCGACCTAATTTTCACTGCGAGTTTCATCAACATCTTGATTTGAAAGTCGGACTGAGGAGATAAACTAACACCGTTACTGAACACGGCGCATGCGCCGATTTCCTCTTTAGACGCATGCACTGCACGTGTGAGCAGAATTTGCAGCATATCATCGTAAAATAAATACTTTTATCTACACATTTCAGTGATGAAATCCTACTTGAGCACACACTGGAAACGTGAAATGATAATAAAAAAAAATATTAGTAAAAGAAAGAACAATTCCAGTCAGTACAACTACAAACTGAAATGTAGGTATATATGGATTATTAGAAACCCAAAATAAGAGTGTGTAGACGTAATGCCCAAAAGTTAAAAAAAAAAACAACATGAAATGTCGAATGCGCTGAAAGAGGTTATCAAAATCCAAAGTTCTACTTTCGTCTTCCTATTTCTGTTTTCAACAAGAACTAAAAGAAGCCTTTGTATTTCTCTGTAAAAGAAAACTATTGTGCCGGCTTGTCTGTCCGTCCGCACTTTTTCTGCCCTCAATCAGATCTTAAAAACTACTGAGGCTTGAGGGTTGCAAATTGGTATGTTGATCATCCACCATCCAATCATCAACCATACCAAATTGCAGCCCTCTAGCCTCAGTATTTTTTATTTTATTTAAGATTAAAGTTAGCCATAATCGGGCTTCTGGCAACGATATAGGATATGCCACCACCGGGCCGTGGTTAAAGTTCCAGGGGCCGCGGCTCATACAGCATTATACCGAGACAACCGAAAGATAGATATATTTTCGGTGGCGTTGATTATACGCTGTAGCGGCTGTACAGAAAACTCGATTGCGCCGAAGAAACTTCGGAGCATTTTTTACTTTTTTTTTTATTTTTTAACAAGAACTTAATATATACAGCACTGGAGAAACTGGATGCCCAGTTCTGCCTAAAAGGAAGAGAAAACAGAACCTGCGATAAAAGGGCAAAGGGTAAAAGGGTCCAACAAAGACGTAGTAAAAGTAGTAAGGGCGAAAACCTTTGTCCTCCCATCGATCCTATGGCAATTCAACATGCCTGGCCGTTCTCCCGCTCGTCAATTATTTAGTTATCACGCACGAATGCAAAAGAGGACAAAAGGGGCGAGAATAAAAATAAGTAAGGAACTGATGGAAAGTAAAGAGAGAGAGAGAGAGAGAGAAGAGAGAGAGAGAGAGAGAGAGTATATTATTCTGAAGCGAAACTATAAAGCAACGTATCACAGTCAGTTTAAAAAAGTGCAGTTAACTGCCATGTACAAAACTCAAGAGAGTTTTATCTCCATGAAGTAAATCAAATGTACAATATGTTTCCAAGAAGAAGAAGAAGAAGAAGAAGAAGAAGAAGAAGAAGAAGAAGAAGGAGAGAGAGAGAGAGAGAGAGAGAGAGAGAGAGAGAGAGAGAGAGAGAGAGAGAGAGATACAAGGAAGGGTCTGGTTCCCAAGGGTAATACAAAGACTTGGTTAATGATGGAACTCATCATCAGATGATAATATCGACACGAAAATAACGTACAATAACAAGAGGAAATATTAAGGGAAAGGCAGAAATGGCTTGATGTTCAAAGTGAACGCCCTCAAAGGGTTCTGAATAACTTGGAGTTTAGCACAAACACAAAAGAACAACGAAAGACATATTACTGATTAATGATTCTGTGGTAACATTCAAAACAACTTGGAAACACAGCTTAGACTGCAACAAATGATGAGGTCGTGAAACGAGAAAGTATATAAATTATATCCGATTTTCCTTTTAAAAATAATTTATTTAGTTGTTAACTTTAAAGTACTGTCCACAAAAGCTTCCGAAAAACAGAATAGAATATAATAGAAAATAGAATTTATGTCACGGGCAAAGCGCTGGCACCTAAGAGGTCATTCAGAGCCGAAAAGGAAACAAACAGAAAAAGGTTACAAAGGAGTAACAGGAGGAAAACCTCTCAGTTGCACTATGAATCAAATGTTTGGAGAGGCTGGAAAGTCAGATGGAGGAAAGAGAATAAGAACAGAAGTACAGTGAAAGGAACGAAATAGAATATAGAATTTAGGCCAAAGGCCAACTGGCACCTAAGAGGTCATTCAGAGCTGAAACGGCAACAAACAGAAAAAGGTTACAAAGGGGTAACAGGAGGAAAACCTCGCAGTTGCCCCATGAATCAACTGTTAGGAGAGGGTGGAAAAAGAATAAGAACGTAGGTACAGTGAAAGGAATGAAAGGGGTTGGCAGCTAGGGGCCGAAGGGACGCTGCAAAGAACCTTAAGCAATGCCTGAGTGCACCGAAAAACTGAACACCAGAATCAATCAAGTTTAGAGAGAAATGAATGACGTAAGCGCGTGACTTCACTTGAAGACGCCAGGCGACGCGCTGAAGTTTTCATGAATCTTCCTGTGGTCCCGAATGGTTTTCATAAATCTGAGCCACACTTCCGGAAAGAGGACATGAGGACATAAAGGTTTCTAAGACCCAAAAAGAGATGTTCCCAGAAGTCGAGTGACGTTCGCCCTTCCACTGACCTTCAGAATATACAATTTAGGCCGGCGGCCAAGCGCTTGGATCTATGAGGTCATTCGGCGCTGGAAGAAAAATTGAGAAAAAGGTTGCAAAGGTTCAACGGGAAGAAAACCTCACAGTTGCATTGCGAAATAATTGTTAGAAGAGGGTGAAAAGTGACATGGCAGAGAGAATATGAACAGAGGTACAGTAAAAGGAATGGAAGGGATTGTAGCTAGGGGCCGAAGGGGCGCTGCAAAGAACCTTGATTAACGACTACAGTGCACCGCACGTGAGGTGCACTGACGTACTAACCCCCTACGGGGCACTATCCTTCAGGGGACCGTTGTAATGCCGCAATAAAGAAGAATAATCCTTATATTGAAGGTTCTAGGTTGTTCATGGGGAACCTTAAACTCAGTGTGGGTTTTTATTGAAAGTGAAAAGATTTTTCGCCCTAGTTTATAGCTACTGTAGTATCTCAGTACAATTATCATAAACATAGAGGTAACTCGTTTTTCCCCAACACTGGTCCAGATGGCTAAATTTACATGTTGCAGATGTACGCAAGTGATGTATTTAGAAACATATCTACAGATTTTATAACATTTCCATATAACAAAATCATGGCAAAGTACATGAGCACTCAAGAAAAACCACTGCTCCGAGAAAGAAGGAAAAAGACAGAAAGAGAGAATGAAATAAAGGGAAGTGAAACAAAAGGGAGAAAATGACAGAAAAACACCGAGCGGGATAAAATGCAGACCTAAACATTACGCGTACTGTTTTCCAGAAAAGGTTGTTTTTTTGTTTTGTCCCAATGTCGTTCGAGGAAATGGCGCGTCTCCGGGAATAAAAAAAAATAATGTATTGTGAGAAAGGTTTTTTTTCTGGTTTGGTAAGGAGCAGGAGAAACATATGAGATTGTTATTGGTCTGCAATGTATTTCGCAGCCACGAGCGATGATATGAACAAATCTTAATTTGCAAAATAAATAAATAAAAAAATAAAAAATTTACCTGGAAATTATTAAAACGTTACTTTTCAGTTTAACTTCACCAAAGGAAAATCGTTACAGACTCACAATGGAATGGAATGGAATATAGAATTTAGGCCAAAGGCCAAGCGCTGGGACCTATGAAGTCATGCAGTGCTGAGACGGAAACTGACAGCAAAAAGGTTTGAAAGGTGGAACAGGAAGAAAACCTAGCTGTACTGTGAATCAATTGTTAGGAGAGGATGGAAAGTCAGATGGAAGAAAGAGAATATGATTGGAGGTTCAGTAAACGGAATGAAAGTGGTTGCAGCTAGGGGCAGAAGGGGCGCTGCAAAGAACCTTAAGTAATGCCTGCAGTGCGCCGCGTGAGGTGCACTAACGGCGCTACCCCCTACCCCTAAGTGAACAGACCCAAAATCGAATTACTTAATTGTGGACATATAATTAGGCAAGCAAAAATATGATTGAAATCTAATTTGCAAAATAAAAATTAAAAAAATGATTTACCTGGATATTATTAAAACGTGATTCTCTAAACTCCCGTAGGATTATATCAAATAAGAGACAGAGACGCAGATCGGACAAAATATAAATTTCAGCGACTGCCAGAGCTTGAGAGAACGTGACAAATTTAATTGGAGTCTGGTACAAATTTAATTGGAGTCTGGTGAGAGAACTCAGATAGTGATGCTAATTGAAGTGTACGATATAAAATGAGACGGATCAATCAAAAAAGAGTTTTAATTCCGGTGAAGGAAATTATCCTTGTTAAACAGAACTGACCGGTTGTCATGTGTTTCTTTGTATTCCTTTTTTTTTTTTTTTTGTAAAAAAAAGAAATCCCACAGAAACAGCGACTGTGACTAAAAGAAGAGACAAAATTAAACACGTTATTATTATTATTATTATTATTATTATTATTATTATTATTATTATTATTATTATTATTATTATTATTATTATTATTATTATTCAGAAGATGAACCCTGTTCATATGGAAGAAGGACACGGGGGCCACTGACTTGAAATTGAAGATTCCAAGGAATATGGTGTTCATTAGAAAGAAGTAACGGAAGGTAATAGGAAATGCAGAAAAAAGTGAGTAGTTTCTGGAAAAGAAAAATTAATTTAACAAATTATTTCACAGACACATAAATATATAAATAAATAAATGTATCATGGATGGTACCAGTTATTAAAAAAGAAAAAGTAATTCAACAATCAATCAATAAACAAATAGATAGATAAATAAATAAGTAAACGTATCACGAGAGAGAGAAAGAGAAAGAGAAAGAGAGGCAAAAGAACGTGAAAAATGAGAGCGCAGGATGAGGGTATCAGGGGAGCGAGATCGTATAAAAATAATGCGCTGGCCACATACAACGTCACTTCCGAAACAGCCACTTTTTCAGAATCCAGGACGGAATTCCGGCAACATTTCTTTGACACAGCTAAAAAAAAAAAAAAAAAAAAAAAAAACCTACTGAAGAAATAACTAAACTTCCCAGTTTTAGATATCTT
Organism: Macrobrachium rosenbergii; assembly: GCF_040412425.1. NCBI lineage: Eukaryota > Metazoa > Arthropoda > Malacostraca > Decapoda > Palaemonidae > Macrobrachium > Macrobrachium rosenbergii. Next base: position 10,489,432 of record NC_089792.1, on the reverse strand, counting down.
TTACACTTGGTCCTTAGGGACGTGTTTGTATGTGTTCTAAACATGTCTGTATGTGTTTCTGTTTGTAGATACGTATTTATAAATACATCATAGAACAGAATATAGAATTTAGGTCGAAAGATTTACGTGTGTCTCATTCTGTACGTTAACTTTAACAGTTAATTACGTAGCTGGTAGTTAGCAGACTGGTGGGTTTCAGCCATGCTGGAAGAGAGCATGGAGATGGCTACCTCATCCTAACACTTGCTGAGAACCCAATGAAATAAAGGGGATATAGCGAAATAAATTTAAATAAATAAATAAATAAATATAATGAAGCATACCAGAATAATTCTCTCCGTCTTATAAAGCCCAAATGTTTGTTTGTTTGCAATCATGCCTTTCTCTTGACCAATACACACAAGTGCACACACATTTAGACACTTATTCTCCAAGTCTTTTACAGGTAAAAGTGTCTCTGGGTGACCTTTAGTGACCTATTATTAATTACAAAGGAAAGAAACTCCTAAATCCTTCTAGGAAAATCTCTCCTCTCTACAGGGTCGCTTTTCTTGTAATTATCCCTTTAGACCTGAAGCACTGCAATTTACAGCTTTCCACCACTGGCTCTTCCCGTGGCAGAAACTTCTTGGTAGAAAAGTCTACCGACAAAGAAACAGAGGATAATGACAGCTGGAGGAATGGATTGGGCTACCTAGCAACAGAACTTGAACATGGATTAACAAAACTTTAATTTCTTTCACTAACCTTCTACAGTTTTCTTGGGAAGTTTGTATCTTCCTGAAAATGTAATCAAACTGGAAGCCCAATTTGCCTATGCGCTCAGAATTTCATTATTTCAATGTTTTCAAGGTCAGGAATGCCAACGTGTGCACTTTCCAAAGTAGCATCTGAGGCAATGGCAGAGGAAGGTAATGGATTGGCACAAGACAGAAGCAGGAATGGCAGCGTGAAAAGTCTAATTTTCGCGCTGAAGATAAAACAGAAAAGTATAAAGATGGCACGAATTAGGAATGGATGGAATGAAATATATAATTCAAGCCAAGGGTCAAGCGCTGGGACCGATGAGGTCATTCAGTGCTGAAAGGGAAACTGAGAGTAAAGATTTCAAAGGTGTAACATGAGGAAAACATCGCACTTGGACTATGAAACAGTTGTTAGGAGGGGGTGGACGGCAAAATGGAAAAAAAGAGAATAAGAATGGAGGTTCAGTAAAAGGAATGAAGGGGTTGCAGCTAGGGGCCGAAGGGACGCTGCAAAGAACCTTACGTGATGGCTGCTGTGCATCGCGTGAGGTGCACTGACACCACTACCACCAAACGGGAATACGAATAAGGAAATTTTTTGCAAAACCTCAAATGAGAAAATTAAGTAACATAACAAATTAGTAACAATACCAAATACAAATAAACAAAATGCAATGAGTTACCGAGCAGACTTATTAAAAAACATAAATATTTAAAAATGGTAATCACTGCTTGCATACATATGCCACAGTGATTAGCATAATTGCAAAGATAATCTGCGTCTCCGTTTTCTTTCACGAAAACGATGACACACGATTTATATCATTACTGTAATACTCTGCATCTTTTACATTTACTTTCACAAACAGCTGGAGTTTTTCTTTTTCCTAATACACATCTGTGACAATAATAAACGAATTAAAAGAACTCCTGGATCAAGATTCAGACTTTGAACCTCACGAAAGTGTAATCAGTTGTTCCTCTGAACATGGCGAATAGTAACAAAAATGTTTATAAATTCATTTCTTATTTTTCACGCAGCCTAATCCTGGATACTGAAAACAAACAGAACCATAAACATGACCTCCTTGGCAAAGGTGCCAATATGAAGTTTAGTATTTCAGTAAAGTAAACAGGAGAAAAATAAATTTCAGAACAATGCAAAAACTTTATTGTAACAAACGAGAAAATGTGGCCAGAACCTGATAAATAATTTGTCTTTCATATCAACTGTGATATGATATGGATTCATCTTTGTCAAATGATCCATGCCAGGTTGTTTTTACTTATTTCTAAGTGACATATGACTGTAGGATGATGAAAAAACAAATGCCAGTGTACATTTCCTTAAAGATTTCCTGTAACAAAAGGTAAACTAATTTTTTTACTAAAGATTGCAAATGTTCAACTTGTAGTCGAGTTCATCTGCTCCGTGTGTGTTCACTAACACGTTTGGAATGGCAGAAATCTGTTGAGTTAAAGGACTCTTCCTCGAAACATATGATCAGGGGTCCAGTACTTCTATCCTGTACCAAACAACACTTTGGGAAACTTTAGTAATCATTACGGAGTTTAAACGATTTAGTGGGTTTTAATACCAATTACGGAGTTTATAATGTTTTCTTTTAAATAAAGACTTCTTCGTATAGCTAATAAATTACCCAAATGTGTACGTAATCTAAAGCCAAGTATTGCATTTCTTTTAACAAGCAGACTATGTAAAGTCAACTATATGTTTATCATTAACGAATACAGGTTTTTCCCCATTAACAGGTACAACTACTCTAAAATTTAGGTATTCATCTGGAATTTACAGAACATTTTCACAAGGCATAAAAATGATTAAGCATAACAATTACACAAAATTAGCACCAAATGCATTCTAAATCTTCGCATGTTTTGCGTCCTAGTCACGGCATAACAATGATTACAACAATTAATTGATTTTAATATAATTACACTTCATTTCCGAACAGCCTTAACAAGCTTGCACTATAACGAATTTGTTCTCCAGGCGAAGACAAATGAATACCGCTAATTCACGACAACAAAACACAATAATTATGGTGGATTATAGTGTTTAAGCCAAAGGCCAAGCACTGGGACCTATGAAATCATTCAGCACTTTAAGGGAAATTGACAGTAAAAAGGTCTGAAAGGTGTAACAGGAGGAAAACCTCGCAGCTGCACTATGAAATAATTGTTAGGAGAGGGTGGGTAGCAAGACGGAAGAAAGAAAACGCAATAATAAACCATAAATATCATTCTAGGTCGAGGAAAGGGACACTTTTATAATTTGCTTCCAGTCAATACTGAATTAATGAAATCACGAACCTTTATAAAATTTCTAAGTTTCATAAAATTCTCGTATGTAGGATTTCACGCGTCAGGAACAACGCACACATAAGAAAAAGTCGGATTAAAAATTGTTCGGTGTAACCAGATGACGAGGGTGACTGAAAAAATCGGAAGAGTTTGAAAAGGAAACAAAGTTTGGAAGGCGGAGTGGATAGGCCTTTGTGTTTACCAGCAGGACAAACCAATTTCTCCGTAACGAAGTCTCCTGGGACTCAGGCACGCCGCAGAATGATGTTAGGGTAGAAATAATAAGCAAGTCCTACGTCAACAATAACTTCTTGTCATGTTGTTATTAATCTTACCATTCATCGTCTCTTTCTTCCCAAAATACCATTTGAGATAACAGCACAAAGAAATATTTTGCCAAGGTATCCCCATATAACGTTAAAGCTCAGAAAAGCAATAATTAAATGCTCATACGTTTCTTTTGAACGAAACTGCAAAGAAAACTCGAAAAATAAACAAATAAAAAAATGCGCCGAAGTTTCTTCGGCACAATCGAGTTTTCTGTACAGCGTATAATCAAGGCCACAGAAAACAGCTGTAGCTTTTGGTGGTCTCGGTATAATGCTGTATGAGCCGCGGCCCACGAAACTTTAACTAGGGGCCAGTGGTGGTCTGTCCTATATCGTTGCCAGAAGCACGATTATGGCTAACTTTAACCTTAAATAAAATAAAAACTACTGAGGCTAGAGGGCAGCAATTTGGTATGTTTGATGATTTGGGGAGGGGTGGATGATCAACATACCAATTTGCAGCCCTCTAGCCTCAGTAGTTTTTAAGATCTGAGGGCAGACAGAAAAACAAAGAAAAAAGTGCGGACGGACAGAGAAAGCCGGCACAATAGTTTTCCTTTAAAGAAAACTAAAACGACATTATTGTTTGACAAACACCTCACAACCTACAGTAGGCTATGAAACCCCGGCTTAAAATACTGTAAGTATCCTTTTTTCCCTTTGAGTTGAAATTCGCCACGCCGACTAGAAGCTCGTCAGACCGAATTTCCCTCATTAATTCCGATTAATGAATTAAGACCTAACTTCCGCCCCAGCACCTGTAAAGCGAATTATAGCTTAAACTTAGTTACGTTCTCGACTCCTTAACTTTTGTTCCTTCCACTGGTCGCGAATTGCGTTTGGTTAATGCGAATGACGTCATAAACAGAGAATGTATATACTGAAGCTGTTACTGGTTGTTGAAACATCGAAGACTGTGTAAGTATACATGGCATTCTTAAGAATATAAGTATACAGATGCATTTAACTGGCATGAATACACTAGAGGTTCCTGCGGGCTCATTATGTATTCATGAATATTCAGTCGTTATTTTTCATGCGGTCAAATTTCAAATGCATTAATAGAAGTTGGTAACTGCTTATCCTCAAAGAATAAATGAGAGTATATACTACATTAACGTTAAATATTTGCTTCAGCAGTCGTTTATGCGCGTATCGCGCGCGTGCGCTCTCGTGGACGCTTAGGCATGTGAGTGTGCGTGCGTGCGTGCGCGCACAAAGGCTATCACCCGCACCCTCCCGTAATTAAAGCCTTTCATGCTGTCAGTTTTCCCCCCTCGTTTTTGTTTCCTTTCTTTTCCTCTTTCTTTATCGAACGCCGATGACCGGTCCCTTTTGGTGTTTAGAGGTGACGCTGTTTTTTATCTCTCTCTCTCTCTCTCTCTCTCTCTCTCTCTCTCTCTCTCTCTCTCTCTTCATACAGCTTTCCTTCTTCTTCACCATCGCTTCCAAATCTTGTATACCAGATGTCGAAGAGTTTGAATAAAGCTCATTTCATTTAAACTCTCGATCATATGTTAATCCCTCCAAGGCCTAGACAGAGACATGATAAAAAATATAGATTTTAGGCCAAATGCCAAGCACTGGGACCTACGAGGTCATTCAGAGCTGAACGGGAAACAGACAGCGCCAAGCGCTGGGACATACGAGGTCATTCAGAGCTGAAAGGGAATAGACAGTAAGAAATTCTGAAAGATGTAAAAAGGAGGAAAACTCGCAGTTGCACTTCGAAACAACTGTTGGAGAGGGCGGAAAGCCAGATAGAAGAAACAGAATATAAACGGAAATACAGAAAAAGGAATGAAAAGGTTGCAGCTAGAGTCCGAAGGGACGCTGCAAAGATCCTTAAGCAATGTCTACAGTGCGCCACATGAGGTGCACTGACGGCACTACTAACCCCCTACGGGAGACACATAACAAAGAGAGAGGTTCCTTTTACCCAAAATGGACATCCGGTGGAAGGGTCGGGAGAGTAATCGTTCGTACGCAATTTTTGTTGCCAGTTTTTCACTCAATTTTATAACCCTCAGTTATGCATATCATTATATCGATCGCGGTTTATAAGGGAGTTGTCATTATCGTCATCCAGCCGTAGAGAACGCGTCCCGTTGCCCGGCAATTTGCGTGAGCGTCGCACTTTTCGGAGAGGTAATCATATGTAGGATAGTTTTCCATTAATTTGAATATAACTACTCCCTCCGCCCCGCCCCCCTGCGACGCTTTCCTCCTCGTGAAGGCAAAAGCTTTTAAATTTAGCAGCGGCGAGCAGTGAGTGATTCATGGGGTCAAGGTCAAGTTTCGAAGGTGCTTTCGTGTCTGCTGAAATAATTCCTCGTTGATTAAGGATACTGATTATCAGGTTGAATTTTTTGACGTTTGATGTCAGCAGTCATTCGAGGGGTCCTTGAAGATTATCAAGTGGATGGAAGGTTCCTAAAATAACTGAAGATGCTGAAGATATATTCGGGTGTAAATACTAACGTTTAGTTAAATCATCATTCAGAGGTGGGTGAAAAATATTACCGTATGGAGCATAGACGCCGAAAAGTTTCATAAACGTTCTTAATCATACAATATTATTTTCCTTTCCTTCCTAACCCATAATTTCAATTCAAATGATCAACAACTGAAGTCCTTTGTTGTATATGGGGATAACGGTGGCGGAGGGGGCGGGGGTTTAACAGGTGGCTGGAGGTTGGAATGGTTGGCCGTGAGGACAAAGGGTTACGGGGTTGTGGTGTTCAACAGGGGATAATTATGTTTTGCTTAACACGTTCTGTCGCCTTATGCCGTGTAATGGCCTTATACCCATGATCCCAGATCTTGGCCTGTGCCATAGCCTCAGCTCCACGGGTTTGGGTACCTATACTTAAGGGGATAATGAAGCCTAGTTTCCATTATCTATTCATATATGTAAATCTATTGATTTACATCTGGTACTGATTGCATTGTTCTACTCACGGTTAACATGTATATTAATTCATTATTGGACTAATTGTGATTATTCATATGTGTTTATTAATATCGAATACACCAAGACGTCCTATTCTATGGAAACTTGCGAAGTAAGTTAATGATATTTTGACTTGTCCTAAACGACTGTATACGGGTTTCCTTAACAAAAACAACAATAAAAATATTGAGGATAAAATAAGTCCCTTTTTCCAGAGTATATAAATCTTGATATGCTATTACAAATATACAGTATTTAAAATCCTTAAGCTTTAAGAGGGTACTGTCCTCGTCATCTATAGCACTCGTAAAGCTTTAGCATTTTAAGCGTAACTTTATGTCAAGATTTAAGCTCGAGAAATGTCTTATTTCATCCGTATCTTAAAAGAACTGCTCTCCAGTCTTCAGTAAAGCTTTAAGTATTTTTACTTTAGTGCCACTTTAACTTTAGTCTTTCATCTTGCTAGTTGTTTCCGTTACATGTTATAGATTTGGTTTGATTGTTTGATTTATGGTCACTAAAACTGGCGTCGCAACATCTAGATTACTGACGCTGTACGTGTTATACATGACTGCATGTTAAAGTCAATCCCACGAAGGAAAGTGAAACAGCGGAGTGGTGCTATAGGCCTTTCGACTTACGGTCCTTTACTTTAAGACTTAAGTAAAGGACAGTAAGTCGAAAGGCCTAGCACCACTCCGCTGTTTTTCACTTTCCTTCGTGGCATTTGCCTTTATTTATATACGCATCACGTTCCATATTTTCGTGATGCAGTTATACATGACTACATGATATGAGTAAGTCTCATTTATATCACGAATTCTTCACAACTATTACACCCATACCGTAAAATAATGACGATAATTCAAGAGTCAAGACGGGAAGATTAAAAGTGGATTCAGTTGAACATAGCTACTTCATTCTGAATATTTATGCGAGCCAATGGTATGCTAAATTGGCCACGGACTGGATTTTTACTATTATGGGCTAATATTACAAAGACTGTCGTGGTGGTGGTAGAAGTTACACGAAGAAAATCACACACATATAAATATATATATATATATATATATATATATATATATATATTATATATATATACATATATATATATATATATATATATATATATATATATATATACTATATATACATACACACACACACACATTACATATATAAATTTCTGACTCGCATGAGGATCGAAACCAGGTCTGTCAACTGAAAGACAAGACAGCTGACAACCAAGCCACACAAATTATATATATATATATATATATTATATATATATATATATATATATATATATATAAACATATTATATCAATCAATTCTTATATCAATCAATTGTCGTCAAGTTTGTAGCTCTGCCATAGATGAGCAATGCTTGTAAATTTTGCTTTAAAAAATATGTATATATTTGAAGAATTTGCCAATAAACAAAAACATGATACATGGCAGTTTTATAAGTGTAATGAGAATTTTTCTTTTTACACATGTATACTTTCAACGACGTTATGCACGGTGTGAAAAGCATGAACACACGCAGAGAGAGAGAGAGAGAGAGAGAGAGAGAGAGAGAGAGAGAGAGAGAGAGAGAGATGATGGACAGATGTATGGTATTAAAAGGGTGGGGCTCTATTCGTTACCTTAAGAAGGGAAGAAAGAAACAGCACCCGAAACAACGAGAGCAGATTAGAGTTGCATGACTCTTTTTCAAGGTCAAGGCATCAGCGGAGTCATAAATGTTACGAAGAGACCTTAAAAAAACCGGTTCCTCTTCCTCTCCGCTGTGGACACACCCACCCGACAGCTATACTTCTTCGTTATTAACCCCGGGCTCCGTTGCCCAAGCGAGATGAGCCCAGATCATTCGGAAATACTTATCTAGGCTGAGCGCCTCGATAATTTCACTTCCTGAATCACAAAACTGTGTGTATCTAATGGCTGTAAGAAGCTCTCGATTTCCCTCACACTTTTGGGTTGCTGCTTCTTTCATTTACTTCTCCCTCGAAGTAGTTCCTCACTGGACGGGTGGGTATCGTTCTCAGCTAGCACTCTGCTGGTCCCGCGTTCGATTCTCCGACCGGCCAATGAAGAATTAGAGGAATTTATTTCTGGTGACAAAAATTCATTTCTCAGTATAATGTGTTCGGATTCCACAATAAGCTCTAGGTCCCGTTGCTAGGTAACCAATCGGTTCTTAGCCACGTAAAATAACTCTAATCCTTCGGGCCAGCCCTCTCTAGGAGAGCTGTTAATCAGCTCAGTGGTCTGGTTAAACTAAGGTATACTTAACTTCCCCCTCGAAGTCACACTTGGAGGAATAAGCACAGCTAAAAAATGGGAGGAAATCGAGGAATACAAAGTTGGAATTGGAATACAGACTTTAGGCCAAAGGCCAAGCGCTGGGACCTATAAGGTAATTCACAGCTGAAACGGAAACTAACAGTAAGAAGGTTTAAAAGGTGTATTGAAATGAATTGAATATAGAATTTAGGCCAAGGGCCAAGCACTGGGACCTTTGAGGTCACTCGGCGCTGAAACGGAAATTGACAGTAAGAAGGTTTTAGAGGTGTAACAAGAGGAAAACCTCGTAGCTGCACAAAGAAACAATTGATAAAGAAGGTGGAGAGTCAGATGGAAAAAAGAGAATACGAACGGAGGTACAGTAAAATGAATGAAAGTAGTTGCAGCTAGGGGCCGCAGGGACACTGTAAAGTACCTCAAGTAATGCCTACAGTGCACCATGCGAGGTGCACTGACGGCAACACCCCCTACGGAAACATAGGAATGGAATATAGAGTTTAGGCCAAAGGCCAAGCGCTGGGACCTATGAGGTCATTCAGCGCTGGAAAGGAAATTGTGAGTAGGTAGGCTCGAAAGGTGTCACAGGACGAAAACCTCGCAACTGCACTATGAAATCACTGTTAGGAGAGGGTGGATAGCAAGATGGAAGAAAGATAATATGACTGGAGGTACAGTAAAATACGGAGATGTATACACAGTTCGTTGAAGGTTATTAAGAATAAATGTCTCTGGAGACTGTGACCAGCAGAGTCTATAATACAGTGACATTATCATTCAGAGCAGCTTCGTGTGTGCGGGTCTTATCCTCTTCTGCATTAAAAACACGAATGACACATAATTAAAGACGAAATATCAAGCAAACTCACCCTCTTTAATCTCTGGAGCTTGAATATTTGCCAAGACTATCGTCTTTTCCCAGATATTCCAAAGGCGGTATGCTTAAAGATTACCAATAAGTCGAAGTCGAGGCTTGGAGCGACACGCCAATAATCAATGAGCATTTTCTTTAATTCGGTTTCGAATGTTGAAATTCACTCACTCCATTCTTCCGTTTATTGAATGGTATAATCCTTCACTGTCTACCATGAAAATTAATAGATTTATGCAATGCAGTAATTCGAAGCTTATGTAATATATTAATTATAAGCTTCACGGATCAATGTTTAACTGGCGAACATAATTAAATTTGAGAAGTCCCGAAAGCAACACCGAGTTTCAGATAGCATTAACGATTACAGATTTTTTAGCATAATAATTATGCTCTAATGTAGTCTTAAGAGTATTTATTTTCCTCAGAAAGAACAAGAGACAGCTTCGTAACTCGTACACAGATAAATGAAAATAAATACAAGAATAACCTGCAATATCAAGAAATATGAAATGAAAATATAGAGGAAGAGAAGAGAACTAACAGCCTTTATTGTGAGTGACAGCTCCAGTCTTTCCAGGCTCTGATAAAATATTTACTCTAGATACATTTTCTTGCTTCTGTGGCTTTTAAGAGAACTTTCAGGATCTCCGTTTAAAACTATTCTTGTATCGATACCTCGAAGGAGTTACGTAACCCGCAAAACTTTAGCTTTCTCTCTCTCTCTCTCTCTCTCTCTCTCTGAAATATAGGGGATAAAATTACATGAAAGTTTTGAACGAAATTTAGGTACCTTCATTCAACAAGACCGAATTCTGTTCCTCGTCAAACGTCTACACCTACATTTACCGTATAGGCTATTACGAAGACATTCATATACTAAACACACACAATACATACATACATACATACATACATACATACATACATACATACATACATACATACATACATACATACATATATATATATATATACATTTATATGTATACATATATATATATATAATTTATATTATATATATATATATATATATATATATATATATATATATATATATATATATATATATATATATATATATATATATATATGAGTAGGCTATGTTTCATTTCCCCTCGCAGAAGGAACCCTAATCTTCTCTCTCTGCACACGTGATTGTGCGTGTACGAGTACGCTCTCAGGTAAAGCTAAGTACCATCTGTTCCGGTCAACATTTGGATAGCATATGAGCTCCTTTGGCCATCTACGAGAATGTGAAATAAGGTGAACATCATCATCCTAAAACTCAGCGCTCCAAACAACGATGAGAGAGCCAATGGCTCGCAATGAAGTACCTGGCAGTTAGTCGAATGCTGTTAGTCACAACTCTTGGGGCAATATGGATTATGGGTGGAACAGGAATAGGAATATAAGATTTGGGCCAGAGGCAAAGCACAAGAACCTATGAGGTCATTCAGCGCCGTAAGGAAAACTGGGAGTAAAGGGGGTTTGAAAGGTGTAACAGGAGGAAAATCTCGCAAGCTGCACTATGAAACTGTTGTTAGGAGAGGGTTGAAAGTAAGGTAGAAGAGAATATGAACGGAGGTATAGTAAAATGAATGAAAGGGGTGGCAACTGGGAGCCGAAGGGACGCTGCTAAGAATCTAAGTAAAAAAAGTCTGATTAATAACACTTATTCGATGTAAGAGAGAGAGAGAAAAATCTAAACTAAAAGCAAGGAGAGACTATAGTATTTTAGAGCACAAGAAAATAAGACCATATACTGCAACAGAACATTGCCCATTTAGCTGGTATATGGTACGCAATGCCTATGCAGTAATTACTTCAGGATCTGAGTTCATGAGGATTTTAAATGGGCCATTCTGATTTTACTGAGCGAGTTTGCTGTTAATCTGTAAATTCTTATTAAGTGGATCGGTTCTCTATACACACACACACACACACACACACACACACACACACACACACACACACACACACACACACACACACACATATATCGCTTGAAATATCTCCCAAAAGGATGATTTGTTGATACAGTTCACCTCTGAAACCAAATATAGGAAGACAGTCGCTTTCTCTTTCCTCAAAAATCATGAGAGAAACTAGTGTTTGGTTCACTCGTCCACAATGTTTATTATGCTAATAATGAAAAAATGTGAGTTTAAAATCTGCGGGAGATTCACCTGTTGAAAGCAAGAAATTAGATTCGTTCTTGTGATGAGCTTCATCTTGCAAATCTGATTTTTTCTGTGTGGTTCCTAGGCTAATTATACCATGCTAGTGAAATTTCCTGAGCGCGCGCGCACACACACGTGTGTGTGTGTGTGTGTGAAATATAACGCTGTAGGAGCTACCCATCTTTGGTGTTTTAATGGGCACCCTTTGTTAGAGATATAGCCTGCTGTACATATATAGTCTGTACATAATGTGTAATATACATATAATTAACGTATATATATATGTATATGGCGTTTTTATATATACACATATGTGTGTATGTGTATGTGTGTATGTATGTATGTATGTATGTATGTATGTATGTATATATATATATATATATATATATATATATATACATATGTATGTATGTATATGTATATATATATATATATATATATATATATATATATATATATATATATATATATATATCTTATGACTGCTTGGGAAATTTCACGTCCAGATATATTGGTCGAGGAACCACACAGAAAAACTCAGACTTGCAAAATTATGCTCATTTTGAGAACGAATTTAATTTCAAGCATTCAACAAGTGAATCTCCCTCAGATTTGAAATTTATAGTTTTCATTATTCTCATAATAAACGCTTGCTTTAAATAAAATATAAAGGTCTTTCGGACAAGTGTACCAAACACTCATTTCTCTCATATGATTTCTGGGGACAGAGCAAGCGACTATCTTCCCACATTTGGTTTCAGAGGTGAAGTGGATCGACACTATCTTCCCTTTGGGAGATATTTCATGCGAGAAAATTCGCCAATGGTTCTCCCAGAGAATGGTTTTAAAACGTACCTTTCTTCTATAAACCCAACGTCCCCATTTTAGTGAACAGGTCACTACTTCATTCCCGTTACTCGAGACCTCAAAGAGAAACTTTGTTTTGGTCTTGATTTACGAAAAATTTAGGCTGTCAAGCCAAGCACTGGGGTCTTTCTGCCATTTAATGTGGGAGTTAGAGGAGCTGGGCAGCGAGACTGAAGGGAGACGAGAATGGAGGTAAATTAAAAAGCTAAAAAAGTTGATGCAGCTAGGGGCCGAAGGGACGCTGCTAACACTCTTCAGTAATGCCTACAGTGCACCACGTGAAGTGCACTGATGGCATTAACCCCTTACAGAGGAAACTTTATAAGTATCTTAAAGGGAAAGGATTCTTTGTGGTTGATTCCGTGTAGCTTATCAACAAAATAAAGTTACTATTCTTTTAAGGATGAAATAGAAGTGGCGTCTTCCCATTACAAGGGATTTAGAACAACCTGGCCATCACTGACTCTCAGCAGCATGGGTATTTTGAAAAGAATGCAAAATACCCTATATATACCCTTTTAAGTCACATATCAGGTTTCATCACCAACCACTCCCAACTTGGTCTTCACATGAAATAAACAACCCATTGTCCCCAAACTATACGTAAAGGTTTTTTTTATCTGCTGCTATTTCCTGGGGCAAAATAAATCTACCTGCTTCTCCTCTCCACGGTCATTAGCGTATAATGGGGCACCTGTCTCTTCCTTGAGCACGGCCCCTGGCATAAATTGGATCACCAATTTCTTATCGTAGCACGGCCATCGAGACATAATGGTTCTCCAATACCGCGCTTTTTCGGTTATGATCATTGTTACTTCCTTGGAAACAGGGCCACAGTATACCTATCTTTCATTTCTCGGTGTTCGGAGAGCTTGGCGTATTGCGGGTTACTAATAAGCATTACGTCAAAAGTGATCGTAATATATCCAACAAATTAACAAAGTAAGTAAAGTTCATTGTCATTTCAAGTCTCGTACCATTTAATTTCTCCTTTTGTTTACTGCATTAGGGAATCTTCCTAGAATACTACGTTATCCAACAGGTTCGTGGAATAAAAAAAAAAAGCTTGAGCAAAGAGAGAGATTTCAGAACCGGTTTAACTACTTACAAAAAAGAAAAAGAAAAACCAGGAAAATGAAACGGGTAAATTCCCCTTTCCGTACGGATATGCAAAACACGAGAAGCTCGCGTAAGCCACAGTAGTAGATCAATTGCGAACTCGAAACGTTTAACTGAATCTTAATTTCCAGAGGGTCTGAATTTCGCGAAGAGATTCTTGCGATACAAAAAATAAGCGGTTAACTTTACGACTGGAGTTCCCAACCTGGGGTACACGTACCCCCAGCACTACAATTGTACTTTTCAGGGGGTACATTGGATCTGAGAGAATAGCCAGTACTGCGCAATACTTGATGTAATTTGCAATGAGATTGCACAATGTCGTGTTTTCTTTATTTCCTCATTTTAGTAAGCAGAGGTTTACTCTACACAAACAGATTTCATAATAAAATTATATCACAAAATCAATTCCATTGTTGTTCTTTTTCATCCTCATTTTTTGGGGTACACAGGAATCTATAAAAATGCCCAGGGGTACGGAAGAACAAAAAGGTTGGGATCCCCAGCTATACAGTAAGTCGCGAAGTTCCAAAAGAATGACTGACATTGGCGTTACGAGCGAAGTCTGAAATACCGGTAGTCTGCTTAGCTGTGGATCAATGGAACACCCGAAGCCAGTTTCAGGTGAATTCCAGGCCCCATAAATGCGATGCCCTACAAAACATATAATTTCCACGTTCTCTGTACCTTGTATATTTTCAGATATCTTGAAGCCATTCATAAAACAATTAACTACCCTTGTTTATACTACTGATGGTCAATCTGTTACGTGTACTTATATTCAAGGTAAAATCTTTTCCGTCCATTTACATTAGCCAAAATCATTCTCATCCAAGGGTTTAACACTTTCTTAAACCGCCCACAACATTACTAAATTACTTAAAATGAAATTAAGATTCCCAAAAGTACTGTCGAATCGTAATAAAACAATGAACGAGTAAATAAACAACTACATTGTTTCTAGGACCACTATAGACAATTCATTACGACCCAAGAATACAAGAATACAGTTCATTACTGTATATTCTTAACCCTTTTTGAATCGACAACAAAAGCGTTATTTCAAACTTACCTGTTACGCAAAGAATGCCCAGGAATCCGACGAGATTTCGCCACCGCATCTCTCCTGATACACTGCTATATAGTCTAACTTTTAAAATACGGGTAATATTTCTTAATCCACGGCTAAACAGTTACTTAACCCTTAAAAAAAAAAAAGTTAAGCGGAAAAGATTATACTTCCACCCCCGCTTTCACAACCAAACGATTAGCGGCGAACGAAGGCAATAAGTAAACCACTACCGGAGTATAAGCTACGACTGAGGGCGAACAGAGAGCCGTTTGCCTTAGTCTGCCGCTCTCTTTCTCTTCTTCACGAGTGCTAGATAGCGACTGGCGTATGTGAATGCTTAGGCGAGTCTCAGACTCGACCAGTAATCCTCCACCTCCTCCTCCTCGCCCCCGCCCCCTTTTACTACAGTCACTCCTACCCCCCCTGAACGAACAGGAGGTGAGACGGAGGATCCAGAGTTCCAGACTGGTGTCAGTAACTGTCCTCGGGAGGTAACGAAAGCTGTTTCATTTACGAACGTTTCTGAGAAATTTGTATTTAGCTAGTACAATATAGAGACTAGAACAGACTACCAAATTTAGGCCAAGCGCTGTGACCTATCAGGTCATTCAGCGCTAAAAGGTTTGAATGGTGTAACAGGAGAACCTCGCAGTTGCACTGTGAAATAACTGTTAGGAGAGGGGTGGAAAGTAAGATGGAAAGGAAAATGAATGGAGGGACAGTAAAAGTAATGAAAAGAGGTTGCAGCTAGGGGCCGAAGGGACTCCTTTATAAACAAACAATGAAGCAAAAGCCCTTAAGTAATGCCTACGGTGCACCACGTGAGGTGCACTGGCGGCCCTAACCCCCTACGGAATCTGAGTAACCCCCAAAAACACAACTGATTTATAAACAAACAACGAAGCAAATAATATACTATACGTAGGGAGCAATCAGCCTAACACCATATTCTTTCTCGTGAGTTACAATAGTTAACATCGACCTTTTCAGGATACCAGGTTAAGTTCACCATCCTTCTCACCCTTCATTAATGTTTTTCTTTTTTAGATCATCTTCTCAGGCGTCACTTTAAGTGATCTTAAACCAGAAGGTAACCATATAACTTATAATCTCAAAATTTCGGAATTACCATAGCCTCTGTACCACAGTCGTCTACCCCGTAGGAGAGTGGTGCCGTCAGTGCATTTCGTGCGGTGCACTGTAGGCATTACTTAAGGTTCTTTGCAGCGTTCCGTCGGCCCCTACCTGCAACCCCTTTCGTTCCTTTTACTGTACCTCCTTTCGTATTCTCTTTCTTCCGTCTTGCTTTCCACCCTCTCCTAACAATTGATTCATAGCGCAGCTGAGAGGTTTTCCTCCCGTTACACCTTTACTGTCAATTTCCGTTTCAGCGCTGAATAACCTCATAGGTCCCAGTGCCTGGCCTTTGGCCTAAATTCTATATTCAATTCATTTAGTTATGAGTTTCACTTGAGCACGCTTTTACATGTTTATTTAATTTGTTAGATTTCTTATTAATCATATGAATTGCTTTATATTGTTGCTATGCATATTTTTTTAATTTTGCTGTACATATTTTTCTCTTTACTACCATTTTATGGAATATTCTTTCTCTCATAGACCTGACATTTATGAAATTGCAGCTCTAAAATCTCTCTCCAAAGATGCATTGGCATTCACAATGTAAACATAACAGCATCTTTTCCATACGATCACGGGAACAAAGACCTAATTCTCCCACTGACCTGACATTGGTCAAATATCAGCCCTAAAATCTCGGTCCAACGGTGGCTTGGCATTCGCGATGCAAACAAAACCTCATCTTTTCCATTCGAACGCAAGGAAAAGAAATAGCAGGAACAAAGACCTCATTCTCCCACTGACCCGACATTTATCAAATAACAGCCCCTAAAATCTCTGTCCAAAGAAGGATTGTTCAGAGGGATACTCGCATCAGATGTGACTGGAGGGTGCGGGCGCGTGTTATGATTAATTGACTCTGATGAGCGGCAGAGATTGAGAGGTAGCAGGAACGTTGGCAAGTAAGAGTATTGAAGCTTCGAGAGATATCATATCAATATGGTGGCGTATTTAACTTCGAGGAGAATATTAATGAAAGGTAAACCCGGGCGAAACGAGACGATTCGGCTCTTTCGCGACAGTTTAAACACTCGTGGTGGTCCCATTCCTGGGTGAAATGTAATAAAACAGAATAAAATAAAATATAAAAAAAAAGGATTGGGGGTTAAAAGCTTCGGGAAGGAAGGACTATATATAGAATTTAGGTCAAAGGCCATGCGCTGGGACCTATGAGGCCATTCTGCGCTGAAAGGGAAATTAATAATAGAAAGGTTTTGAAAGGTGTAAAGGAGGAAAACCTCGCAGTTGCACTATTAAACAATTGTTAGGAAATGGTGGAAAGTAAGATGGAAGAAAGAGAATATGAAAGGAGGTACAGCAAAAGGAATGAAAGAGGTTGCAGCTATGGGCCGACGGGACGCTGCAAAGAACCTTTAGTAATGCCTACAGTGCACCTCGTGAGGTGCATGGCGGTGGGGTGGTTTATTGTGTTTGGTTTGAATAGCAAATGGATGGGTGATTTTCAGTGAGCACCAGACGTCTATAAGCACATAAGCTACAATAACCTTGCAACAGATGGAATGGAATAAAGAGTTTAGGCCAAAGGTCAAGCACTGGGACCTATGAGGTCATTTATCGCTGGAAAGGAAATTGAGAGTAGGTAAGTTTGAAAGGTGTAACAGGAGTTAAACCTCGCAGTTGCACTATGAAACAACTGTTAGGAGAGGTTGGGTAGCAAAATGGATGAGAGATAATATGAATGGAGGTACAGTAAAAGGAACAAAAGGAATTGCAGCTAGGGGCCGAAGGGACGCTGCAAAGAACCTTTAGTAATGCCTACGGTGCACCCCGTGAGGTGCACTGGCGGCACTAGCCCCCTACGGGACCTTGCAACAGATGGAAAGCTCGACCTGAATGTCAGTGGGCTACAAGAATGCCTGGAACTTGGAGTGAGAAAGTGAAATAGAGGTCTAAGTATGAATAGAGGATATTGGCTGCAAAGTTAAAAACAAAAGCTTTCCTGCAGGAAAACTTTTTGTTTCTTTAACTTTGCAACCCGTAGCCTCTATTCAGACTTATACCTCTTATTCAACTTTCTCACTCCAAGTTCCAGGCATTATTGTAACCCACTGTCATTCAGACCGAATTTCCAAGCCTGAATTCTTGACTTCATAATTCTGCTTCGTCACAATTTCAGAAAAATTATACAATTACTTTTTAAAATGTAACGACGAAAGCTGGTTTCTACTTGAAACGCCGCCAGAGAGAATAAAGACGTCTGCTTCAATGGGCGAAGAAAATTAAGATTAGCCGAGATTTGTAAAGACTTATTCGGAGTGAATTCATTGCGTGAAAGAAAAAAAAATAGGGTTTATTTATTTTATAACTGTTTTGGGCTGCGTGGAAGGAATCTAACAATTACACAAAGGAAACCTGCAAATGAAAGTCTTTTTGCGTTGGAGAATTTTACGCGGATTGATATTCCTTCATTATACCAAAACAGAAAACTTGGAACAAGAACTTACTGGACGAGAAATCTCGAGGAAGAATAAAATAACCGAAACAGGAACGCATTCAAGACGGGGATGTCATTAACATAGATGAGACTGATATTCCTGCTAAGTTAAGTATCCCTTAGTTTAACCAGACCACTGAGCTGATTAATTAACAGCTCTCCTAGGGCTGGCCCGAAGGAATAGATTTATTTTACGTGTCCTAAAACCAACTGGTTACCTAGCAACGGGACCCACAGCTTATTGTGGAATCCGAACCACAACGTAACAAGAAATGAATTTCTATCACCAGAACTAAATTTCTCTAATTCGTCATTGGCCGGTCGGAGAATCGAACGCGGGCCCAGCAGAGTGCTCATCGAGAACGATACCAACCCGCCCAATGAGGAACTGATATTCCTGCTAAGAATACTGATTACCCTGATTACGGGACAGTCCTGAAGTTTTCCAATTTCCTGGAAAGGAAAATTTCGTAACATTATGATTACGAACTTGTCCACACTTGAGGATAATGACCTTTCAAAACGAACTGAACTGGAATATAAGATTGAGCTCGAAGGCCAAGCGCTGGGACCTGTGAGGTCATTCAGCGCTGAGAGTGAAATTGAGAGCAGGGAAGTTTGAAAGGTGTAACAGGAGGAAAACCTCGCAGTTATACACTGGAATAATAGTTAGGAGAGGGTGGAAAGTAAAATGGAAAGAAGAGAATAAAAGTAAAAGGAACGAAAGGGGTTGCAGCTAGGGGCCCGAAGGGACGCTGCAAAGAACCCTAAGTAATGCCTGCAGCGCACGCGTGGGGTGCACTGATTGCACTACCCCCCTACGGGACATAACGAACTGGAGATATTCGTTCGTGAAACAACTGTTCATAAAAACAAAATACTTGGACTCGCCTTGCAAAGAATCCAGCTACCCGTTTCTGTTGGAGAGTTTGTGGGTCATATAAGACAACGGTCCATCATGCCCAAGGGGGTATGGTTGAGAGAGAGAAAAACGCCTGTGAGTGGTGCATGTTAAGTAACCCTGGATATTAAGAATTTATTGCCTTTTTAGACACTTATTTCGTTAAATCGTTAATGCTAATGTATTATGGGGAACAAGGTTCTTAACCTATTGAATTACATTCATTCAGTATTGTTTAGAGAGAGAGAGAGAGAGAGAGAGAGAGAGAGAGAGAGAATTTTGCAGTGTAAGATGGATTCCAAAATAGTTTTATTGATTGCTTTCCACTCGACCTTCGAGATTCCTGTACAGCGTATAATGTTGTAAGAAACTCTCAGCCACGGCCCATGAAACTCTCAGCCGCGGCTCATGGCTAAATTTAACCTTAAATAAAATAAAAACTACTCAGGCTATAGAGGGCTGCAATTTGGTATGTTTGATGATTGGAGGATGGATGATCAACACACCAATCTGCAGCCCTCTAGCCTCAGTAGTTTTTAAGATCTGAGGGAGGACGGACAGACAAAAAGCCATCTCAGTATTTTTCTTTTACAGAAACTAAAATCGAAGTTTGCTCAAAAACCACTGTATGATCTACCAATTAAAATAGGTGACGGAATTAAGAAAACTCAATGAAAATACATAAGATAAAAGAGCGTACATTCATTAATTTTAAAATAGTTGCCTTTCGCTGCGTTAATAATTAGGGCATCAAGCATTTGCCCTAGTGGGCATATAATCGATTACTTACATGAGTGGTCACTCATCTAAATCTCCTCGGTTGTGAGCTGGCATGCTACCAGTTGCACTACGAGAGAGAGAGAGAGAGAGAGAGAGAGAGAGAGAGAGAGAGAGAGAGAGAGAGAGAGAGAGAGAGATTTATAGATTTTAGGCATACATGCCCAGGCACTGGGGCAACTAAGGCCATTCAGCGCTGAAGTGGAAATTGATAGTAAAAGTTTGAAAGGTGTAACAGGAGGAAAGCCTTGCAGTTGCACTATGAATCAATTGTTAGGCGAGGGTGGACAGTAAGATGGAAGAAAGAGAATATGAACGGAGGTACAGTAAAAGGAACGAAAGGGGTTGCAGCTATATAGGGGCCGAAGGGACGCTGCAAAGACACTTAAGTAATGCCTACACTGCACCGCATGAGGTGCACCGACGGCACTAACCCCTACTCATCTAATCGTCATAATTCGCCTGCAGTGATTCCAAAGCTTAAATAAGTATCATCTGACTTATAAGTATTTATCAGAGAAAAACAAAACCTAAAGCCATAAGCGCAACGTTGTAAAGTTTTAAAATATTAAAATATACTAGAAAAGAAACTTTCATTTTCACTTGAGGATTTTTACTTGAAAGGTAATTTTCAACTTTCCACATCAGCGTCTTGTATTTATGAAAGCCCCATTAAAACTTTTCGTGAACCCCTGGGCCACTTTAAAGCGCTTCCTGTGACGCCCCAACCATATAGCTTTTGACGTGCAATAACTCGGAAATTCATCTGTTGGCCTCCTTTCTAAAGAGAGAGAGAGAGAGAGAGAGAGAGAGAGAGAGAGAGAGAGAGAGAGAGAGAGAGAGAGAGAGAGAGACGTATAAACTAGTGGCTTTTATTCTTAACTCCACAGATGTCATGTAATCAAAACAGTCAATTACAGAAGAAGAGAATTTCAAAATCACAGATTAATGTTACAATGTTTTGTTTTCTGTACCCCTTGGGTATTTAATGCGTACCCTAAAAACTGAAGATGAAAAAAGAAAAACAATGAAATGGATATTGTGATATAATTTTATTATGAAATCTGTTTGAAACTGCATCTTTTCAGGTCGGTACGGGGTACAGATTAAATCGGGGAAGTTCCATAATAGTGAAAAACCAATGGTATTCACCCTACTCCTGATATAACTTAAGTAAAAGCTTTGCGTACTAAAATGAGAAATAAAAGCAAAAAAGACACTACATTGTGCAATCTCTGCAGATTACATCATGTATTACGCAATACTGGCTATTCTCTCAGATCCAATGTACCTCCTGAAGAGCACAAATGTACCACTGGGGGTACATGTACCCTAGGTTGGGAACCCCTGCTCTAGTCCATGAGCTCGAGTATTATCAAGTATTCATCTTCAAATTCATTATTACTTTTCGTTTAATGCCTAAAGCTTAAATGATGCAGGGTTGTAACATAAATCAAATAACATATCTTGAGAAATGCACACGTACCAAACTGGCAGTCCAAGATTTCCGGTGGTACCATTTCAGCACCCTCCTTTGCTTAAGATTCTTAGACCAAAGCTTACTTCAACAAACTCCTTTGCTTAAGATTCTTAGACTAGAGCTTACTCAACAACCGCCTTGGCTTAAGATTCTTAGACTAAAGCTTACTTCAGCAACCTCCTTTGCTTAAGATTCTTAGACTAAAGCTTACCTCAACAACCTCCTTTGCTTAAAGTTCTTAGACTAAAGCTTACTTCAACAACTTCCTTTGCTTAAGATTCTTAGACTAAAGCTTACCTCAACAACCTCCTTTGCTTAAGATTCTTAGACTAAAGCTTACTTCAGCAACCTCCTTTGTTTAAGATTCTTAGACTAAAGCTTACTTCTACAACCTCCTTTGCTTAAGACTCTTAGACTAAAGCTTTCTTCATATAAAACCCTTTTCCCCAAATTGTTTTCTCCAGCGTAAAATTGAGTAGATTTCTTTAGGATTGGAACTGAAAATTAAAGGCCAAGCGCTGGGACATGTGAGGTCATTCACCGTGGAAAGGGAAATTGAGAGTAAAGGAGGTTTTACTGGTGTAACAGGAGGAAAACCTCGAAGTTGCACTATGAAACAATTGTATGGAGAAGGTGGAAAGTAAGATGGGATAAAGCTAATTTGAACGGAGATGCAGTAAAAGGAATAAAAGGTTGCAACTAGGGGCCGGAGGGACGCCGCAAAGAACCTTACGTAAAGCCTGCAGTGCACCGCGTGAGGTGCACTGATGGCACTACCCCCCACCCTCCCTACGGGGAGAAGAATGGTATAATAGTTGAACTGTTTAAGGAGAGAAAGTTAGAAATTTGCGTGAGCTCATAAAATGACATACGGCATTTAGCAATTTCAAATATAAATAAATATAAAAAGACATAAGCAATATAACTACAGTATAATCGTTGTGCAATTCGGACAGACTTCTCAGTAGTACTTGTCTACTACACTCACAACCACAACCGCTGGCTAGTGCAAACTGCATTCCAGAACTGTGTGACATAAAAGCCATTAAAGAGAGACAAGAATGCATATGGCAGAATAATGAAGGTTCCCGGACACTTCATTAGAATTTATCATTTTTCAGAGACAGAAGAATATGACCAGAGTTCGGAGGCGCAAGATTACAAATAGGCCCATTTCCGGTCACTACAAAATCACAGAACAGAACATCAGACACACAAATACCTCAAGAACAACCAGTTTCTACCAAAACGCTGAGATAATGGCGTAACTGTGCGAATACTCTTTCAAATGGTTCTATTAAGCTTCCATTTACACCGTTAACCGTAAAGAGAACATCTGCAGACAGACAAAGATAATTTCATTGTTATTCGACAAAAGCAACGCTCGAGTAATACGGAGGTCATGTTAGTTTTCGTTCTTGTTAACAAACGGTGTTTCTCTCTCTCTCTCTCTCTCTCTGTGTGTGTGTGTGTGTATGTGTGTGTGTTACTCTGCTTGATCACGTCTCAAACTAATTTATTATCAAAATAATAGCGAAGATAAAGAGGAACTCGATATACCATCAAATACAGTTCAATTTCGTGGAAAAGAGCTGATGTCAGCACATTTATATTTGAAGAATTCCATTAGGATTCGTGAAATCTGCAGATACCAGGCGAGTCTGGCCACTAGTGAAACGCCGCTATGCATAAATGTAAGCTGTTTACCAAGAAAGTGAAATCGCTTTCTAAGGAAGGTTGGTCACCCAACAACTGAGAAAGCTAAAAACTCTAAGGGTGTTAAACGCCATCTACGGTCGTTTCGGGCTTTTAATGACACCGAAGAATTTTCTAATAAAGTTAAAGTTAGTTGTTGGTTTCAGTTCTCCCATAATAATGTGTTCCGTTTTTGTCAGTAATTTAATGCTCCTTTCTTATTACCTATAATTATCAATTTTAATTCACTATTTCTTCCGATTTCCATGAAATTTCCTATTACCTTTTGTTACATCTTTCAAGTGAACACCATATTCTTCGAAAGCTTGAATTTCAAGTCAATGGCCCCTGTGGGCTTGTTCCATATGAATAGGGTAATAGGGTTCATCTTCAGAATTATGTTATGAGAATAATAATAATGCATTATTTCCCAATGGCAACATCCTCGTTTTATTAATACTTAATTTACTTCCAGCATTTATACGGCAACCTGTGAACTTTTCTCTTCTAATGCAACTGAATGTAATGTAACTGAAGTCTGCTGTTTATAACAACTTGTATTTGAAAACCAACCTGCGTAAGCTGTCCCCCATAGGCGCAGTGAAAAGCTTTCTGGTTTGCGGGCAGCGAAAGTCAGGTGGAAATGAGGCAAAAGTTACCAGTTTTGTGACCCGGGTCTAGTAGTACTTCTACGAGACCTCCACCCCCACACCTTGGTTTTACCAGTGATTTACTCTTCAATTTAAAAAGAGTCAAACATTTTATTCAATTTGGATGTTTTCATCCAGTCTTCTAGCGTTAACGCAAAAGTTTCAGGTGAGAGTAGCGGATTTATCATAGGCATCAGAGTTTCTCCTATATCTGAATCATCATTAGCTGCTGTCAAATCCTTACCCTAGATGCTTTGATATTCTTATCCCGTTTGAATGATACGGCGTCTTAGTTATTCTTTTTGGAAAAGCGAATTCAGAGGTACGTCCCCACATCCCTTGACAGAACCAGAATTTTTGGTGTTGATGGTACCAATCCTCGTGCGAGATTTTTTCACAGCAATGTACATCCAATACTTCTTGATTTATATAGTGGCTACTTTATTTTTCCTTTTATGAAACTATAGAAAGTAAATTTTTAATTTATCATCTTTATTTTTTTCCTTATACAAAACTGGACAACTGCATTCTAATATACCAAGTTTATTTTCCACTTTCCGAAATTAATTCCCGTTTGTCATGTCTTCTCCGCTTTTCCTTCTCCCGTATAATTTTAGTTGTCCTCATCCCACCAGTCACCACGCATCTTTTAGATGCTTAACCGTAACAAAATTGCAGCAAGGGAAAATAAAAAAAAAAAAATCACGAAATCCGGAAAATCACGTAAAATATTCTATAATTAAATCTTGGATAATCCTTGAATGGAAACAGAACACAACTTGTAAACAAATCTATACATGAATATGACATTTCATATACGGATTCCTAATGCGCGTTGCTACTATTTAACTTTACAAAAAAGTAACCATATCGGATGAAATACTAAATGGGCTAGTAACAAAACAAAGGACTAACGTGCGCATATGTACAAAAACGTAGGCTACAGAACAAGGTCTAGGGCAGTGGTTCTTAACCTGGAGGGCGTGCTCCCCTTCGGGACCGTCAGTAATTTCCAGGGGAGGCGCTAGGCCTATGGAAAAATTAAAAATTCTCTAATTATATTCGTTACTCTCTTAACAAGAGTGAGGAACTAATATTCATTAGTTTATGAAAATATGCAAACGTATCGACTTATAACGTTAGTTTCCTATAATCTACTACTCCAGTTAGATTCGTCGGTTTTACCATGTTTTGTGATTATTTACCTCCCTCCCTATCCCGCAAAATCCCTTCTCTTTCTCCTTTTTCTATTTTCCTTTAAATCTGGGAGGAAATTTTACTCATAGATGCAAGAGGGAAGGAACAACTCTTACAGGGGGCGTGGTAATAAAAAGGTTAAGAACCACTGGTATAGAGCAAACAAGACCGACTCACATCGCATCAGTGGCAAGAATAAAATATTTCTGTGGTACTCTACGATTCCTGATTGACGTAGCCTACCTTCGAGGATAATGACTTTTCCTGTGCTCTTACCAGAGTGAATGGAATAGAATGACAAATTTAGGACAAAAGCCAAGTGTTGGGACCTATGAGGTAATTCAGCAATGACAGGGAATTTTTATTTTATCTTTTATTAATGAGAGTAACAAGGTTTGAAAGGTATAACCGGATGAAAACCTCGCAGTTTGCACTATGAAACAATTGTCAATAGGGGCGTGGGAGTAAGAAGGAAGAAACAGTATATGGATTGAGGTACAGTAAAATGAATGAAAAGGGTTGCAACTAGGGGCCGAAGGGACGCTGCAAAGAACCTTCAGGAATACCTAGAGCACCGCGTGAAGTACCCTGATTGACGGCACCAAAAGGTGGTACCCATAAAGAGTCTATAATATGCAGTGGCGATCTTTCTGCCCAAGGGTGACTCGGGCGGCCATATTGAAACACCTTGGCCAGCACACAGTAAACTACTATAACGCGGTGGCGAAACCCAAAGGCAGGAAATTTTTTCCTCTCGAACTATTAGCAGACTATAATTATTATCTTATTACAATTAATTATTATTGTACAATATATTTCGAAATATAATTGTTCTGGGGCTATTGGAGTTGAAGTAAAGAATTTTGCATTCTGCTCTACTTACATCTCAAACCGACGACAGGAGAGGCTAGCAGACATTTCTTTCTATGGTAAGGCTGTGGAATTGTTAAATAAGGGCTAACATAAGAGCGTAATCCTGACTTATCTGTAATAAAATTGTTCTTAAAAGGACTAAACGATAAAAATACCTGCTGAATCAATAGGTATAGGTCTAGCACCTGCTTGACCAAAATTCTTTTCCTTTTTTTGCTACAATTTTTAAAGATTATTTCTTCCTTGGCATGATGATTAGATCATTTTTACCATATAAAAATTGGTTTACTATATTCGAATTTTGTACTTAGAGCAAAGTTTAAATGATACAGCGTCTTTCCCAATGAGTAGTTTGAGGGTGTAGGTCTAGACTTCATTTTCTTTCTGTCACTAGTCTGAGACATATCGTTTGGTAAAAGCAACATCGCTACTTAGTAATTATATGTGATTTCCAAACTGAAATCGTTAATGAACTTGTGTTACAATACACCGAAGATATGACATGTGAACTAATAATTGTAACTACCGCTAACAAGACGTTTATCCGAGTCTCACAAGTGTGTGAATAAGCTTCAGTATAGTATGCACTACTTTAGCTTACCTGTGAAATGTTGTTCCATTGTCTCTTGAAGACTTCACGTGTCTTTTCAGCAATTATAAGCTGCACAATTCACCATTATGAAGAAAATGACCCGAAAATATCGTGACACACTAAGCACCTATTAAATTATCCGCGGTTTGTCAAGAGGCCGGTCACAAGTGCTCTGCGGTAACAGGAAACGTCGCCCTGGTGACCCTGGTGGCTGGTGTCAACAAACTAAACTACTACTACTTTATGTCATAGAGACAACAAAGTCTACCCCGAAGCCAAATCAAAGTCCTTCAAAAGAAGGCATCGTGCTTACCCCCATACAAATGGGAAAAAGCACATTAAAAAAAAAAAGATATTTTCTGCACATTATAGTGACATATAAGTGCAGTGGGGATTTCAATTATGTTATCAGAATATTAATCTTAGACCTTGTTTGTTATTAAAATGCTTATAGCAAGTCGGCCAGTACAGCAAGTCATCAAGCTTAGTCTTTTCATTAAAAAAAAAAAAAAAAAGTGTCAGTGCGTGAGAATTTCAGGATGACGTAAACAGACCGAATGAAGCTATTATTATTCCATTCAAAATGAAAAATACATATCCTGGATGAATTTACGTTTTCATCAGACCATATGACCATGTCACAGGTTATTAATAGCAAGAGAATGAAGTTTCGGTAGCTTGGGCTAGACCTATACCATCAAACTCATCATTCTGTAAGATGCTGTATCGTTTTAACTTAATTCAATGTACAACTCAATTTCGATATAAAAATAACTTTTTGTGGTCAAAGGTATTGAATCATCAAGTCAGGGAAATTATAGTCTATAAGAATATTAACAAGGGAAAAATCTTGGCCTTGCAAATGCTAGGCTTATGCCTATTCGGCAGGTATTTTTATTGTTTTCTCCTCTTTAAGAACATTTTTATTCCAAATAAGTCAAAATTACTTTCTTATGGCTGCTCTGAGTATTGTTTCAAAGCCCTAGAATATAAAGGAATTATTTTGTTAGGCTTTTCTGTCATTGGTTTGTTTACAAGATGCTTGCTAATAGTTGAGATATGCAGAGATTAGAATGCAATAATTTAACTTGTTACAATAGATTTCAGAACAAAAATATTTCGAAATGCTGTACTGTACAGTAGAGTAATGATTAATTGACCTGTAACAAAATAACATATTTTCAGAATAATTAAATAAGGAAAAAATGTTCTGCCTTAAGTGTTTCGTCTTTACAGTATAGTTGTTTCAATATGGCCAACCAAGGTCATAAGATCAGTAAGAGACTGCCATTCTACCTCACGGAATGAACATCATATTCTTTGGGAGCTTGAATTTCAAGTCAATGGGCCCTGTGGGCTTGTTCCGTATGAATAGGTTTCATCTTCTGAATAATAATAATAACAATAATGAGGTGGAAACTTATTTCTGTTGCATTGATTTCCATTACATTCACTCGGGTAATTCGAATAAAATGCTATCTTGTCACTGGTGGGTCAGGAGGGTACAGAAAATTCACTGGTATGCAAGGTTATCAAGCCTGACAGGTAAATCTCAGGTACTGTGCAAGCACTTAGGTTCCAACTTCTTTCTTACCTTTAGCAGGTCAGCTGGCGGCATCCTTGCCTTTCATTTGAGAGCCCTGGGATGAATCTTGATGCATGTGAGTTAGAAATTCATTTTTATTGCTCATGTGATTGTTAATTGCTTTCCAACCACTTTTTCATAAGGACGAATATTCTCATCTGAATTTGTCTTCCAAGGCATAACACAAAAATGCCAGGTTTTGATGTAGGAAAAACCTATTTTTGGTAGCTGCTGAGTTTCAAAGGAGCATTCAGTCCTTTCACTTTTAAAACAATCAATCATGTGACGAAAAATTTCAGAATTTTGTGATGAATGGAAAACAAGAGTTAATGGCAGAAATAAAGCTATTTGTCTCCGCCATCCCAGTACAGTATCTGATTATTCTACAAATGAATGGGCAACACTTGTCCTTCCTTTTCAGAAGGAAAAACCCCCATTGTAGGGGCTGCCCAGCATTTTGGGACCCCAATGAGAAAAATCCCAGCCAGGACAGCCACGGCTGAATTCTATGCTAGGCTTCACCTCAGTATTATAAATTCTACTACTACGTTGCAAATAGCTTCTTGAGAGCTTCAAGAGTCTTCCAGAACACTGTTCACTGCAGTAGACAAAACACTTATGTGGACCCTATGGGGAGCACTCTGACTTTCTTGAGTGTCACATTAAGGTTTGCAAGGAAGCATTGGCGGGCTCCAACATGTCACTCCCCAATGTAACCTCCCTATTACATTCTTTCCCCTTCTGTTGGGGCCTTGTTGAAGAGTCTGTTGTAGCACAACTCACTGAACAGAATTGCACAAAATATGCTTTTTGGAAAAGGGGAACATGACTAACAATACTCCTAAGAAAGCTCAGTATGACTTGGAGCCATACAAGCCTCCAGTCACTACTAAAGGATCCCACCAACAACAGACAAAAAGGACAAAAGCAGCAACAGCACCATTTTCCTGTCAGAGAAAGGAAAATCAACTCCTGGACTGCCTGTTAAAGGCAAGGGAAGAGGTGAAGACCTTATGACTTGCACGGTCAGAGTTGTCTTCTACAGTATCACATGCAGTGGAAGCCCCCTCGGGGACACTATTATTTTCATTGGGCTAGGGTGGAAATGGTCTCACCCTCTCCTCCCTCTAAAAGGGGGTTTTTCCAAAAATCATTGGAAGAATATGTGCAGAAGGCCCTCTTAAAGGGAGTCATGGAGAAAGACATGTATATTCATCAGAATAGAATATCTATTTGAAAAAATCTCCAAGAAGTATTCCTCTAATGGAAGGGTGATCCGTCACCTATCAAGTAAGAACAAAAACTGTTTCCTAACTGGAAAAAGTTTTGATGACTACTGCTGACCAAGTAAGGTGGAAGGGAATTCCATAGGGACCTGGTATGTGCCTTTCAGACCTGTAAAGGCAATACTGGCATGTCGCTATTGCCAACAGTTCCATCCCTTATTTGGAAGTCTATTAATCTGTTGCATTGCTGTTTTCCCAGTTAGGACTTAAGACAGTTTTGTCAGTGCTGAATGCTGACAAAACATTTTTTCCATTATGACTACATACTCTGCATAAATTTTTTCAAATACGGATATTCTATTCTATGAGAGCTTAAATAAGAATTGACAAAAATTCCGAATGATGGTGCACATAATAAGAGTGACAGTTAATATGCCAGCAGTCTGAAGGTATCTATTACCTAGCAAAACAGTTTAAAAGTGTTTTATTCAAAATTAACAAATAACTGATACACATTCTCATATTCAAAGACAGACCTCATAATGTTTTTAGATGGCAAAAACCAGATACCTATTTTCCCAGTAACAAGTTAGATTTCTCTTAAGCAGAATTGTATGATATCTCTTGCACAATTATTAAAGTGGTTCTGCAGGGGTCCATCTTTACAAAATATGCAGAAAATTTTTACAAAATGGGAACCCCTTTAACTGTAATAAATTAAATTTGGAATACTTATTCTATTACTGAAAGAAATAATTTGGTAAAAAATATGAAAATAACTAAAAAACTAACACACCACCAACAAAATTCAGGACCCTAAATTACAGTCACCCTAAAAAGAGTTGTTACTTGGGAGGATAGTTCTTTAAAGTAAATTTGCCATCATTTGGTTAACAAAATTCAATTTAGCAATGGCACTAAAAGCATTAATAGCTGTCTTTATGTACATACGTACTACAATTGAAACTTTTTTGTGACACTAATTCTCAAGTATAGTATTAATTATTTAAGCAGATTTTTATCACTTGTTTAAAATTACAAAATACAGACAATTCTGCTCACTTTCATGAAAGTAAGTGACTGAAGTAAATTCTCGTAAGTTTAGCATCCAGAAAACTTTCATATCCAACTATTATTAACATAAAAAACTTTTGCACTATACATTTCCCTTTAAATAAGAGTAAGGCACTTGAATTTCAAAAGTGCATCTTAAGTGCATTTTTCTTAAGAATACAACAGTTACCTGGAAAGCAACTTAAAATACCTACAAGTACTTTGTACATCATACATGACAAAATTATGCATTCCAAATTCTATGCACCTAATTCATCCATGACATCTTGCACCAACTGTGCTTTCTTCTTCCCCGTGACCTTTACACCTCGTTCTTGAAGCCAGGACTTTAGTTGATCCATGTTCAATTTGTCAACCTAAAATAAAAAATAATGAAATTGTTGAGCACTGAATTACAGTATTCACAATATACTTTCTATTCATAAATAAACCCCACTTTTGTTGTTATTCGAGTAATTCAGAGAAAACTTTCCCAATTATCATCCTTCAAATTTAAGAGGTCCAGCACTGTGTGGTCTCTAGTAAAAATAGACAGAAAGTAAATACAATAAAGTAGTTGGCAATAAAGCTAGAAGCTTTAAAAACAACTGTACATTAAGGTGGAATAATGAAGATAATTTGGATCCTGCTTTCTCAGTAACCACTATAAGCTGCTCTGCACCAACTCTCATACTTCATAATACTATCCTCCAAAACTAGTTCTTCATCACTCTAGAAGTCTTGAATACTAGGAAAGAAAGTGAATATTTATAAAGGCTCAATGGTAAGCACACCATTCCACATGCTTCACCTCTTCCCTAATTCATAAATCCTCCCAATAATCCAAATTGAGTTAGAACTTCCTACAACACTGCTGTAGGATTAATGCAGAATTTCGTTGGTCACATTTTTATCATGGAGAAGTTTAATGTGACTGCACAGTCACATATCTATATTCTCAGTTGAAAACAGATGAAAATTAAAGGCAGGAACTAATACAGCTGGGGTTTAAGAGATACTGCAAAAAACCTTTACCACCATCTATAATGCCCCTTGCAAGGCAAACTATACTCAGTAAACCCTATGGGGTTACTGGCCCCAGGCTGCAAAACTTTTAGCCTTATACTTTTGAAATTCAATGTCAACTCTTTCAACTTAGTTATCCCACTATCTCTACCATTCGATTTTAATTCTGCCTCTCATTAAAGGGCCTACTACTGTATTTGACTATACAGTAGCAATATTAATAGTCTAACATACACCTCAACGTCTTAATCATTACCATGAATCTTCAGCTATTGCAAGACAAATGAAGCTGGTTTCCTATGATGTCTTTAATCTGAAGTGGTAAAACAGGCAGCTTTACATTCAAAATCCATAGGGTCCTGAAACCACTGCCATAAAGGATCAAGGGATGACTTTACTAATTATGACAAAAGTTACACCTTTACTTACTTTTCCTTCTTTTGCTAAGTCTTCTATACTCATAGTTTTTGGGTCAATTTTTGGTTTCTTTGGTGCAGGAGCAGATGATGCTGTTGGCCTTTTCTTTGGAGGGTTAGCTGGATCATAAGAGGGTGGATACACTAAGTCCCGAAGTTCATCTAGTAGTTTACCTGATTTCTTAAGAATTCGATCATTGGACGGAACTGAAATGTAGTCAAAAGAAACCATGTCACATTTCCAGACTAAATGAGCTTTGCCAAAGGGATTTGTTCATGAATGAAGGATGTAAACTGGAGCTAAGGCAATGACAAAGACAGATTGCTATGCGAGAAGAGACCAGAGAGAATGGATGAAAAGTGTAAGACAGAGAGTTCTGCAGCTAAGTCTTAAAGACCTCGGCATATGGATTTGTTCCTAAAATAAAAATCCTAATAGCTGTACTAGTAACTGCAACGGATCTGGAAAACTTACAAGTCTGCTGTATGAAGATGAAAATTTGAATTACCAACTATGCAAACATTCAGGAAACTTCCCAAATACAAATACAGTGTAAGTAGAAATGATTAAACTCATAATTGTTCAAAAGGCATATATATTTGTAAAGGTACACATACATCAACAGTTACAATAATATATATCCTATACAGTATATGGTTGTTCTGAAGATGAATGGACCTGACTGCAAATGGCACCTTAGCCCTTAGTGGACGGATTGAGCTTCAGTGTGAAGTAAAACAGGTTTGGGGAGGTGGACGGATTGAGCTTCAGTGTGAAGCAGAATTACGCACCACTGTTATGGTAATAATGACTCGAAACAAAGGTGCTAACCAGATACTGAATATGCTATAAATTCACTAATGGCAACTTTTATACAGACGTGAGTTAGCCAGTATCCTCAATGCTTGTGATATGTTTCTTGGGAAGGTACTGCATCTCTCTCTCACATGAGTCTTTGTGTAAATTTGCTTGTAAATCCTTCTGAAGGGGTTGCTGTTGTTTTTTGTTTTTGTTTTTACGATAGTATGTCAAGGGTTGTAAATGTAATTTTACAAAGAAAATTGCAAAATGTTAGAAAATGCATGTAAAAGTAAAAAAAGTTACTGAATCTTCCTTCTCATAAACTTGTGTGAATATTTTACAACAAATATGCAAAAATTTATTACTGCTTTTATTTCTTATCTGTTTTGATATTGTGTGAGCAGTAATAATAATTTACAAAGGAAAAATACTTATTAGAAAAACAGCAAATAAGCAATAACCTTTCCGTTGCTGTTTGTAAATGAAGCTCACACAGGAGAGTTGTAAATAGTCATTTTCTCAAACTCGTGGAAGGTAGGGAAAATTTTTTCGGACATTTTTAGTTATACAGTGTGAATCTTATGGGTTAGGTCCGATTTCTATTTCCATTGATGTGATTTTTTTATTTGGCTGACCTCAAAGTTCCCCGGTCTGGGGTGTTGCACATTGATAAATTATGCCTCCCTGCAAATGGTTAAAGAACATATTCTTGCACTCCTTGAAAATCCTACATAACTGCAGTAATGTAATATGACAACTTACATATATACCACAAAAACTATTTCATATATCAAAAGGATACCAAATGTGAAAAGTATGAAAATTGTAAGTACAGTATTCCATAACTGCATTACCTGTGTGATCTGAAACTGGTTCCAATGCAGACCTATTCAGTGCTAGAGCCTCAATGTTACGCCAGTGGGTTTGAAGGCTTGGATTATCAAAGCTTTCAGGATTATATTTGAAGTGCAGTTTCTGTATGACTGCCTTTGCTGCATCAACTTGATCTGGAGTTGCACGAGTCAAATTCTCCATCTCAATGTTACGAAAATCGTCTGCAATGAAAAATTACTCAACAGATACCTTCCAAAATATATAACTCACAAACACTAAATATAATAACACTCAAATTTAAGTTTAAAACTCTCATACAGATGCTGACATTTCTCAATCAGTGAAATGACTAATGCAGTAATAATATCGGAAATGGTACCAACAAAAATAAAAATGGAAATGTCGAGATGATGGCCATGTCCATTGCTGGATTGGGCTACATGCATTATTGGTATCACATTATGTGTTTAAAGCATGTGCCAATGGAAGGAAGATTCATAAAAATTCATCCTTCTCATATGAATGGCATCAGAAGTGATCCATTTAAAGTCATCATCTTTCCACAAGTAGGCAACTAAAACTGGAAAAACTGAAACAAGGGGGTCTGTTTTCCAGGCTAACTTGATGCAAATGCATACTGTATTAATCGAACCCTAGCTTGAGGGTTGTCAAAGGGAGATGGCGATGGCTTGGACATGTCCTTGCACAACCCCTGGGAATACAGAATGTGGTATTGTCAGCTGGGCTCCTGGAGGATGGAGATGAATGGAGATTTGTGGAAGCAGAAGGATGATAAAGATATGAATGCCAGAATTTCACAGAGGCTCTCTTCATCACACAGAATTGGTGGTGATCGTATCATGCAGAATAAACACAGTTATGTTATTGAATAAACTTAAAAACCATACCTGCAAATGGGAGATGACATGCAGTAAATCCAGGAGGAACAATTTGACAATTGCTTGCATCTAATTCTTCTGCTTGTGGAATAAGCGCTGCCCATGAGACTGCTGCATTCCTTCGTGGAATAAAACGTACTATTGGAGCCACTTCTTTAACAAGACATCTCTCTAACAAAGCAGCAAACATCTTCTTGCTACCTATTATGACAAAAGAAGTCAACATTATTTAGTTTAAAAAACAAGTGTCTAAATATGAGACTGAGTCCTGAAAAGATAAAGAATTACCTTGCAAGGACCAGATGACCTATCAGACCTATAGGTTATCCAGGACTGAATACCAAAGAAGTGGCAGTCTTTAGGTCAGAACAAAAGTACTTGCAAAAGACCAAGGCTGAATAATGTAGTTCAATACTTTCACATGATAAGCTAATAACTAGACTAGTCCACAAAATTAAGAAAAACTTATTTGAACTCAAAATCACCCTGACTACCACTTTTTAGAGAGGTTAAGTAAGGATATGCTATGTACAAGCTATGTTAATCTAAAAATACAATGTTTACATACACCTAACACAAAAGAGGAAGCAGCAACGACAATCTACCATATTTTAGAGTCAATGACCTCTGACAATAATCTGATATATCATATATATGTGTAACTACAAGGATTCAATAATCAAAAGACTTTAGTACACATAATGTACTTAATGGATGAAAGTACCTTTTAAAAGATCTGAAACCCAAAGCACATACAGTATGATAAGAGGGGTCCCTTGTTATCTGGAAGTTCTCTCTCTCTTCTAAAGGTATCATATTTCACAAATACACATCATGATTTGAAGGATGATATTAGGATTATTGATCATGTCTTTACTTTTTCACAATGGACAGCTATATTTTCTGGAATTTAAGACTACATAACATATTCCTGCCTGTCCATGCCACTTAAGTATTGTACAATATTTAGTGAACTTATGTATCATACACTAGTTATACATCCAATACAGCACGAAGGAACACGTGCTTTAGAATATCACTGAGTCCACGTCGGAAGGCGAGTGAAAACTGGGACTTTGAACAAGTACTGTCGTAGTTTATTCTACATATAAATCTCTGTCAACTTCTTTTGTATTCATTGTGAACTTGAAAATGTAGAATAAACTAAGAAAACACTTGTTCAAAGTCCCGGTTTTCACTCACCTTCCGACGTGGACTTAGTGACTAGTTAAAAAAAGCCTGGACTTCAGTTCCTCAATCTACAGTCCCCTGCCAAGGCTCATAGAGCAGCCAAATCTATAAACACTCACTGTGCTCCTCACAATACACAATATGGACATCAAGACAAGGACAAGGCCACACAGAACAACTATAATTACATGCATAACTAACAATAGGGAAAGCCCTATCACAGAAGAATGTCAAGTACATATACACTCCTTGCAACATCTGCAACAGCCATCTTGCCCTTAACAATATAATATGGTTCAAGGTTCTAGTATCAGCGAGTAAAATGGTGATACCTACAATTGTAATAAGGCTTATAAAAATAATAATTCTGACCTCTATGCAGACATATTTTTGATATATATCAAAGAAGATTTGGTGTTATTTCAGGGGTGAAAAATTATCCAAGCTTTATCAAAGAAGAAATTAATCAACTGAAGGGGTAATCTAATAAATGCAGCCTTTAAATTTTATCAGTCTACTTAGTAGCTTCCACCAACTTATTAACAGACAAGCAGACAAATGGAACATAAGAACACAAATTCCATGGCAAAAATAAAAAACTGACGGATGGATAACAACGTCTTGTACAAAACCTTACTATCATAAGCAAAAACGTGCTGTTCCTTCGAACAGCGAGCAACCGACCACCTAGCATCTTATCTACAATAAAAATACACATACTGAAATTAATACGGAGTTCTAAAAGAATAGAAAACACTCATTACCTTCAATCATTTTCTCATCAACATAAACAAAATTGGCAGGCTTGACATGAAAATATGGCTTGATGAAGCTGAGTGGCTTGAATCCTATAAGTTCAATGCCTGGAGGATAAACGTGGCTCAAATTGCGAACTTCATCCTGCAAATGGTTGTATCAATTTAGAAAATTCATGTCACTCAACAATGAACAGAAATGACCCAAAAACAAATATCTTTTAATATATTTACAGCAAAGGTCTATTCATGTCATCTCACAATTGCCAGCAACTACAATTGTGAATATCAAGATGTTACAAAGTTTGCATTTAATAGCCGGTCAAGCTGAAGGACTGGTAGAATATGGCATTCTATTTTCATAACTTACTGTCTCATGACATTAAAAGTTAATGCCTTATAAAACTTACACTATTTTAAGGTAATAAATTTGAAAAAAACAAACCATTGAGGAAAGCAGTCAGAACACTCCACTCTAAATCCTGGTTGAATATTCTAGACCTCAGCCATCCATACAAATGTTTCTTTCTCTTCATTAAGAACATAAGGGAAAATTTCAATAGACAGTTTTTAATATTACACTCTTCTACATGATTTATAAATAAACATGATATTTTTATGATAAAATAAGGTTTTACTTATACTTACCTGGTAGTTACATATAGCTGTCGTCTCTGACGCTGTGCAGAATTTTAAATTTCGCTAGCGCCTATAAACACCTAGGTGATCCTCTACCAGCGCCCTCTATAGGTAACAAGGAACTATCCCAACAATGTTCTAGAACCCATTAAGTTTTAAGCCCACTTGACATGAGAGGAGGTGGGCGGTTTACATGTAACTACCAGGTAAGTATAAGTAAAACCTTATTTTATCATAAAATATCATTTTTACTTATAGGACTTACCTGGTAGTTACATATAGCTGATTGGCACCTTGTAGAGGAGGTGGGACCATGTCAGCCACATATATTGTTAGAAAATCAAAACATGAATTTTAGTTCCTTACCTTGAAGGATTGCTGACTCAGCGGTTACTGCCTCTGTAGTCTGTTTATCCCTCGATTGTATAGACAGGATATAAAGGATCCGGGTGTCAGATACAATCTGTTAGTACTTGTCAGAGGACAACGCCGTGACGGACAAGACTTAGTATGCCCTTGCTCTGGGCGCAGAACCAAATTAACAATAAGGATCACCTCTATCACCATAATATAAAAATTAAAAACTTTCAACCACAAAATTAAAAAGATTGTAGGTACTCCTAAACCAACAACATAGTACCTACAGACGACGCAACCAAACTCAATTTCCAACTTCAAGGAGAAAATGTTAGTTTGATAGGTTGCCCCTCTTTCTCCCTCACCCACCACCGTGTCAGTAACTACTAAAGGCCCTAAGGTACTGCCATTGTCAAAATCTGTCTTCAATTCTGACAAGTAATGCGATGCGAAGATCGACTTACATCGCCAAAATGTAGAATTCACAATCTTTTGCACTGAGAGATTGTGCCTGAAAGCAAAGAAGTAGCTACAGCTCTTATCTCATGTGCTCTCACTTTCAGAGTTCCGTGTCTGAGTCCTGACAATTCACATGGGCTTCTGAAATAATTCTCTTAAGAAGAAAGCAAGAGCATTCTTAGAAAGTGGTCTTGACGGGTTTCTCACAGAACACCACAAGTTCTCCCAAGAGCCCCTGATACCTTTTTTTGTTCGGGTGAATATAGAACTTTAAGGCTCTCACCGGGCACAACAATCTCTCTTGATCTCCATCTCCCACAAGATCTGAAAGGCTCTTAATGCTGAAAGACCTCGGCCATGGTCTGGACGATCTTAAGTTCTTCGCTAAGAACCTAAGAGAGGAAGAACATACAGCTTTTCCTGAGAGAAACCAATAGTTTTGTCCAAGGCATGAACTTCACTCACCCTCCTGGCTGTTTGCGAAGTGCTACTAGAAAAATAGTTTTCTTAGTCAAATTTCTCAACGAGACATTTGCCAAAGGCTCGAATTGATCTGAACAAATCCATTTAAGAACGATGTCCAAATTCCATGCTATTTGTTTAGGAACTTTCGGCTTCGAGGTATTAAAAGACTTAAGTAAATCTGTTAGATCCTGATTGTTCGAGATGTCTAGACCTCTGTGCTTAAATACCGACGCAAGCATTGATCGATACCCCTTAATTGTGCTCAAAGACAATCCTTTCTCCTTATAAAGGGATAGCAAGAACTTCGCTATTTGATTTAGAGAGGTTTTAGAAGACGAAACTCCACGTCTATTGCACCAATCTCTAAACTGATTCCATCTTGCCTGGTATACTGCGTCCAAGACTTTCTTCTGGGTCGCGCAATAGCGCTTTGCAACCTCCTTTGAAAAAACCTCTCTTCCTGAGGAGTCGCTCGACGACAGTCTGCAGGCAACAAGTCAGAGCGGACAAGTTCTGATGGAACCTCAGGAAGTGGGGCTGTCTGAGTAGATCTTTCTCGACGGAGGATCCTCGGAAAATCAAGAGAGGAGGAGAAGATCTGGGAACCACTCCTCGATGGCCAGAAAGGAACGATTAGAGTCATCTTGGTGTTCTTGTGGTTCCTGAACTTTCCAAGACCTTCCTGATAATTTTGAAAGGTGGAAAAGCATAAAGATCTAGGCAATCCCAACTCATTGTCATTGCATCCACCCAAAGTGCCTTGTCGTCCGGATCTGGGGAGCAATATACTGGGAGGCGTTTTGTTCTGTCTGTTGCAAACAGGTCTACTAGCGGACAACCCCACAGATTCCACAATTGTTTGCAAACCTGCGGATGTAAGGTCCATTCCGTGGGCAAGACTTGATTCTTCCTGCTTAAAAAGATCCGCTGTTACATTCCTCTCGCTTTTATGAACCTGGTCAATAACGTGACCTTCGTTCTCATCCGACCATTCTAAAAGCTCCTTGGTCGTCTGATACAGGGAGAAGGAATGAGTGCCCCCTGCCTTTTGATATAAGCAAGAGCTGTCGTGTTGTCCGACTGAACTAGAATAACCTTGCCTTTTACCTCTTGTTGAATTGCATCAGGGCTAGATGTACCGCTTTCAGTTCTTTCACATTTATGTGCAGTTCTTTCTGTTCTTCCTGCCACAGGCCCGAAACATTCCTTGTTGTCTAAAGTCGCTCCCCACCCCTGATCCGGTTGCCTGACAAGAGTGTGAGGTCTGGGTTCTTGATAAAAAGAGAAATTCCTCCTCTAGTCTTTCTCTTTGAATTCCACCAGAACAGTTCCTTCTTGATCTGATCTGAGATCTTGAAAAGAAAGGAACCGGATGGGTTTTGCATGGCCATTGGCTTTGTAGATAAAACTGCAGAGGCCTCATCTTGAGTCTCCCCAGTTTTACGAACTTCTCCATCGAGGCTAAGGTCCCCAGCAAGCTCATCCACTGGTTGGCTGAGCAAACCTCGCGATGTAGAAAGTCGTCTATCATGCTTAGACAAGACTCTACTCTCCGTATTGATGGAGAAGCCCGAAAAGTCAGAGAGTCCATTCACTCCCAAATAAACCATCTGTTGTGATGGTGAGAGGGACGATTTCGAACATTGACTAGTAGGCCTAGTTCCTTTACCAGAGATAATGTCTTCATTAGGTCCTCCACACATTTGGCTTTGGAGTGCTTTCAGAAGCCAGTCGTCCAGATACATTGACATCCTTATTCCTTGCAAGAGAAGATTCTTCACACTCGCTGACAGAACTCTTGTAAACACTTGAGGTGCAGTTGACAGTCCGAAACAAAGAGCTCTGAACTGGAAAACTCTGCCCTTGGAAAACAAACCTCAGGAACTTCCTTGATTCCTGATGGATTGAACGTGGATGTACGCATCCTGGAGGTCTATCGAGACCATCCAGTCGCCCGGTTGAAGAGATGCCAACACCGACTCTGTCGTTTCCATCGAAAATTTCGTCTTTTTTTACTTAAAACGCTCAATGCGCTCACGTCTAGAACCGCCTCCAACCTCCCCGACGCTTCGAAACTAAAAAGAGTTTATAAAACCTCGAGAGCATGGGGTGGCACTAATTCGATGGCTTGTTTCCTTAGTAGTGCTTCTACTTCTTCTCGAAGGGCGCAAAACTTCTGAGAGTCGTTGGGGTATGCTGGAAAAAACGACTGGAGCGTCCGATAGAGGGGGCTTTTGTTGAATGGGATGGAGTACCCTCCCGGATCACCTGTAAGGTCCAAGGATCTTGAGTGACCTTTTGCCAGGCTTCCGAGAACGACTGGAGTCTGGCACCTACTGCTACGTGGGAGGACAGCACACTCATTTCTTTTGTTGAAAATTGAAAGGTCGAGTAGAAGATTTTCCTTTCCCAGGAAACTTGGAAAAGGGCCGAGAAGCAGACTTGCCCCTGAACGTCTTGAAGTGTCCAAACACCGAAGTCTTGGTGGAAGTAGCTACCGGAGTAGTCTTCGGCTTCTTTGCTGACTGAGCCAACAGGTCCTGTGTTGCTTTTTGTGTGAGAGCTTCAGCAGTCTCTCGAACTAATTCCTTCGGGAACAAGTGGTCCTTCGACAAAGGGGCAAAGAGGAGAGCAGACCTCTGGCTGCGGGAAACACCCTTCGCCAAAAAAGAGCACCAGAGTTGTCGTTTCTTCAGAACTCCGTTGCAAAACCGGTTAGCTCCAAGGCACAATCGATACCCCTTGTCTATGCAGTCGATCATCAAGTGAAATCCGTCAACTGCGCATCCGAAAGTCCGAATTTTTGACTTTCCTAGCCAGAGCCGCCACTGACCAATCAAGGAAACTGATGACCTCCACAACAGCGAAAATACTCTTGAGAAGATGATCCAACTCCGACTGCGTGAAAAGATCAGATCTTCGCTGATTGAAGAGCTGTGTGACGACTTGAATCCACTAGACTGAGAAGTCCCTTGAGCGTGGAGGCAGACACACCCAAAGAAAAACGTTCTCCAGTCTCAGACTACCATGCGGCTGCGATGAGCCAATCTGAAGGGTGGAAGACAAAACATACTCTTGCCTTGCTCTCTTGTCTGAGAGCCAGGAATTAATTTTCTTGATAGCCTTCTTGG
This sequence comes from Macrobrachium rosenbergii, assembly GCF_040412425.1. Classification (NCBI taxonomy): domain Eukaryota; kingdom Metazoa; phylum Arthropoda; class Malacostraca; order Decapoda; family Palaemonidae; genus Macrobrachium; species Macrobrachium rosenbergii. Next base: position 10,448,062 of record NC_089792.1, on the reverse strand, counting down.
CTGAAATTGCCAAAACTAGGCGTGTAAAAGGAGCTGGATCCGAGGCGTTATCCCTCTTAAACTGCGATCTGGGAGAAGCCGGAGTCGAAGGCTTAAAAGAGTCCCCAAAGTTCTCCACGAAAAACTTGAGTAACTCCTTGTAACCCGAAGATTTCTCCTTGATTCCTGGAAAGTCCTCTTCTATTTCTACATCTTCTTCGTTTTCTTCGTCTACAGAAGACACAGGAGACAATTGGTGTACAGGAACAGTTTCCTGACGAAAAGTAGGTCGCACGGAATCTAAAGTCTTGCGACCATGCCGATGTGGCGCCGAATCCGTCAGGTGTGGCGCCGCGCCAAGCTGAAGTGGCGCCGCGCCATGCTGAAGTGGTGCCAAGCCACGCTGAAGTGGCGTTTCGCCAACCGAACGTGGCGAATCCGGAGCCAGAGAAGAATGCTGAAGCGCCTGGTTGAGCCTCTTCACTGGTGCATGCGAAGTGGGAGGCTCTTGAATCAAGACTTGTAGCGCATTCAAGGAAGTGTCTCGCAACAGGTGCTCCCGAAGCAGCACGAGCGCCACAAAAAGAACTGAATAAGATCCGTCAATTTGTCCGTGACTTGAGCGACAAAACGGGGATCTTGTTGAGCGGTAGTAGGAGGAGGCACTATTCTGCGATGAGGCTGGACGAGATGTAGACGCTCCTGGTACGGAAACACGCTTATTACGGGCAATAGTACGCGTGAGGTTCCTTCCGGACGAGGGGCTGATCTACTGAAGAGGAGGAGGAAAAAGGTTCAGGATCCTCCCAGAAGCTACAGCCCGGTTATGGATCCGTCAACGATCTTTTCTTAGGAATCGCTGCAGGAGAGACGGGCGCCGAGACCTCTTGAGAGGGCGAGAAGAATGCTTGAAGCGCCCACTTCGAGGAGGAGTCAACGAATCATCACCACTAGAAGACACATCCCCAGCAGCGCCTTTTCTATGGCGTGTGGAAGCATCCTGGGGATGCACAACAGGAATACTTGAGGGGTGACTGTTGAGCAAGCCCCACTCGCCTCCTTCGGTTTTCGACATGCCCTCTCCCTGAACCAGGGGAGTCCGACAGAGGTCTAGACCTGGGAGAACGAGTGGGCGAACAGACACCTCCTCCACTAACACTTCACTCGAGGGAGCCAATTTTTTCAATGGCTTGGCCCATCGCCTGGATGGCTGAAAAGCACAGCTGAAAATTTAGTGTCCATCTGGACTTTTAACTCTGACACGGTGATAGGATTGGGATCAACAGGGTCGGACAAAGGAGAGTTAATAGGAGAGGGGTTAACAGATTGAATTACCTGCCCTACAGACTTAGCAGATGATGACCTCTGCGGCTTTCCTAACTCTGTCCTTTTCTAACTCCGTAGATATTTCTCTAAGGCTGACCATTCATCCGTTGTTAGATGCATACATTCCTCACATGTATTCTCTGAATTACAAAATTTACCCTACATGAAGAGCAAACTGAATGGGGGTCGATAGTCACTTTAGGCAAACGAGTCCCTACAGCCTAAAGCACAATATCTATACTGGGAACCAGAATCAGACATATTGTACAAAGAATTAATTCCGACCACAAATTGCAAAGCGCTTAGCTAGCAAAAACCACAAAGAAATACTTAAGTATAAATTGCAGACAAAAAATTCAACCACAAAACGAGACCGTGTTGCCGGTCTCTCGGCAGAAAACTTAATGGGTTCTAGAACATTGTTGGGATAGTTCCTTGTTACCTATAGAGGGCACTGGTAGAGGGATCACCTAGGTGTTTATAGCGCCAGCGCGAATTTAAAATTCTGCTGCCACAGAGACGACAGCAATATGTAACTACCAGGTAAGTCCTATAAGTAAAATGCATCCTCATATGGATACAACACATGCTTGAGCTACAGGAGAGAAAGAGCCAGGCATACGAAGTGATGCAGATGGTAGAAAAATAGTGGAGGCACCCAGTCAATACACCTTTTCATCTTAGAAAACCTTAATAATCAGTTTCCAAAACTCAAAGAGCTATTCTTTTCCAATCAATGAAAAGACAGTTGAGGAAATCAGTTTCAATCTAGGCTTATTCTAGCTAAAAAATTATACTGCGTTTGTATCCCAATAATATTGTGAAGTAAAGGATCCAGAGAGAGAGAGAGAGAGAGAGAGAATAATCCAAGAATGACGATCAAGCAATAACAGGGGGTAAATGCAGAACTATAAGAACTGTTTGCTTCCCCTACTTATTAAAAATCAGTCATCTGGTCAAGAACCTGAGAAGAGTGCCAGATATTAACTAATGAGAAGTTGCACAAGAAAACCCTCTCTTAAAAAAGCACGACTTGAATTGGCACACCAAACATTAAAAATGAGCTCTTACTCACTTTGGATAAAATACCAGGAAATCTGAGAATGCAATCTCCCAGTGTTCCAATGAATACTCTAACCCTCTATCAAAGTTTGTGAGTTGCCTCCATGGAATTCTTTGGATGAAAATCTAGTTCAATACTATCTATAAGTACCAAACAAAGGCTGAAGTACGTATAACAAGTTTCAGTGTCATGAAGATTCACCCATCAGGGTAGATATCCTTTACATACTGTGTAATATGCACAGATAGTATGGGAGATACATTTAAATGGTTTTGTAACAATCTAAAAGGAGATAGACATGAAACCAACCATCAGTGTAATGAAAGACAAAGTACTGTACAAGAAAGGCATACGAAAAGTCCAAATGCAAAATAATGTTCTTTTCACAGACTAGACAAGTGGTGGCTAAATACAAAACCATGTTTACGCATCATTGTTAGCATTGTTGATGTACATCACATTTTCCCTTTTATGGGATTTGACATGCAGTTATTTTTCTCCACTATCTTCTACCTTTGGAATTTCTGCCTGAATCTTTAAGCTATCAGTCTGTTTTCTAGCTACTGGACACCATACAGCTACTTCCTCACCTGTAACATCATCTTCCCAACCCAGAAATGTTTCTCTTTTAATACGATACGAAACATTTACCCTTAGCATAAAAAATTAAACAACTTACAAAGGGAAACAAGCCCTACCAGTGGTCAGGAAAATTCATGAGATCAATAAACTTTGTAAACAAAAGTTATCACAGAGGAAAACAAAATAGATATGCATTAAATTTCAAGGAGTGGTACAGAATTAGCAGTGACTGAATGGAAATTATAACATAGTGAACCACAGCCATAATTCCCACCTGTTAAAGGACTGACCAAAAAGTTTTCCTTACAGAAAACTTCAGTGGATTAAAGCCTCTAAAAAATCAACGATTAAAGATCAGAATCGTGAAATTTTGAGAATACTTCAAGGGAATTTATTTTCTGCTACCGTGCTTTTTTTCCAATGGAATCAGAGCAATCATTACAGGAAAAAAAATAAGAAATGAGCTGAAGATATGAAAGCTACTGGCAACTTGGTAAAGTATGAACAGCCTATGTCTGAAGGTCAGTCACATCCTTGAGTGGCTGAAGGTCTAAGTCAATTCAGGACTCCTTATGAGAATTACAATTATTACTTTCTTTTTTTTAGGGTTTACACCAACATAATAGCTGGCTTTGATACACTACAAACTTGTAATTCAATTGGAACTTCAGAAAAATGTCATTTTCCTGTTTCTGGTACAATGCTCTAGAATAACTTACCAGAGCATTTTAATATTAAAACCCTTCAGATGAGAACGAGAGATTGATCTTACCCAAAGTTGCATGAAATGTAAGCAAAAGTTAGGGGCATAAATACTTACCAATGTAAATTTAATTTTCTTTCCTCCATATTCTTGGTATTTAACATAGTCTGACGGCAGAAGTAATTCTCCACTTTCCTAAAATATATGAAGGCAAACAAAGTTTATATGAAGTTAACAAAGTTTAAATGAATGACAATAATTCACAGAAACTGGCTAATAAAGCTGAGGAAGAACTGAACCAACCACTCTGATGAAACCATACTGCAATATTCTGTAAAATAATAACTTAAAACAATTACAAAGTTGAGGGGCTGATAGATAACTGCAACTGTCCAATTTCATGAGGGAGACAAAGTGTTCTTAAATCTAGTGGTTAAACCAAAGAAATATTCTTCATAAGCAAGTACTGTATATGAGAAGAATAGCACTGCCAACAATTTCACTAAAGTGGCCTCTCAAGAAACTTGCTGAGCTTCTAGGCAGGTGCGTGGGTGAGATCCATGGAAGAGGTTCAATCTAAGAAGTCAAATAAAACCAAGGTATTTCTTAACAAACATATTCCTACCCATATTTCCCATTCTGCTACAATCATTAAGTTATCCCACTCATCCTCCAACCATGATTTTCAGGATCAGTCAAGTATGGCTGACACAATCTTAACCCCCAGCCCCCCAAAATGACAATTATCATCAAAAGACGACAGAAATACTCACTTCTTACATTTAGTTCTACAATATATCTTTTACACCGTCTCCAAAGCCACATAACACCATAATGATTAAAATTCAGTGATAACACTTAACACTATACACATTTACACTCCTGTGACCATGACTGTCTGGTTTAAGACCAAACCCCAGGTGTTCAGACTATAGCAGGCCATTCAGCAACATAGCAGTGTGTCATAACTGGCAGTGGAAAAGGTTATAATGTATTTTAACCCAGAGACTATGATGTCGTCTTTGTATACCCAACTGTTGAGACTATGAACACATCAAATGACATCATCTGTAAGAAATTTTCAGGTAAATTCAACTTGTCAATTTGATATATTTTTGTTCTTTTCCATTTTCAATATATAGTACTACAATAAAGTACAAAATTTACAAAAATGCCAATTGTTGTTGAAAAGAAGAGTGCATTATTATAACCCTCAACCAACATAACTTAAGCCTCAGATTTACTCAAGAGATCTATGCTGCTGGTTAAAATATCTGGAGTGGTGCACTAGAACAGGTCCCACTTTCAGGAACCTTTTCAGTACACACACTTCCCCCTAGTGGCTACAATGTTCTAAATCTGAAGTCTTGAAAAACTGCCTCTGACCAGTTACCTGGATAAGATGACCAACATTGTTATTTCTAATGCATTTATATTTTACATTATGGACATTAGCACTGTACACAAATGGCAAATTGCTTGTCTGTATGTTCAATTGCATAGTCTAGGGATGTTAGCACTATGCTGAATATGAGATGAGGTTAGGAAATTTGGTTGAGTAGAATATAAATATATATGCCACAATCACACACAAAGACATGACCAACTTCACTTCCAATTTTGACACAAAAGAATCAATTCTGGGGGACCTGGAATCGGTACCATATCCATGTTCTCAACATCTGGCATAATTTTAGCTTATGAAGTTTTTTTTCACTATAAATTTACTGTAGTAGGAGGCATCAGGTCCAGAATACAGATTTTTGCTCTGGGTAGTAAAATAACTGCAGTCTTTCTGCTTGCCTCATCAGAAACAAAAGTAGATGGTCATGTCCTAAACTATACACAGCTGCTTTTCATAAAAACCTTACGCAAGTTTCTTACCTGTATAATGTAATGCAACCCAACCTCCTCTCTTCTCACTGAAAAATAAGTTCACTGCAGTCTACATGAACACTTTCAGCAGGTGATTTTCCTCTAAAAACAAGTTCAACTTACCCTCATGATAGTGAACTGCAACACATTTATTCAGTTTGGTCTGACTTTATTTTCCTGTTCAACTGAATGTACATTTTGAAAATTAATCAATTACACTTTACAGTACTACTTCAATACTACTGTTAAAGTCAAAACACCAAATTAAATGAAATCTCACAAAAATCTAGGATATTCTACTACATGATGTTCTTCAGAAGTAATTTTTACTTGTCAATTCTGCCTGTGATTAATTACCATGAAATCTCTAGTTAAGGAATCCCCACAGAATTAAAATTATTAATAATGCCAACAGTCACTTACAAAAGATCTGTTTTTTGTACATAAGGTACATCCAAAAGTACAAGAGACCTATCAACATAAAAAAGCAATGAGAAAAAATTAACCTTACCTCAAGGTATTCCTTCTTCATATACCTCACTTCTTCATTGGTAATTTTCCAAAGTTTTACTTTTGATGGTTTGTATGTTTTTCTGAAAGATAAATGTATATTTCAACCCAAATAAACATTAAGGTGAAATTATTCAGTTAATTTGGTAAGGAATCTGTTAACAACCAATGAGAATATGGAAATAATTCAAAATATTTTGAAAGCTATCATTCAAACAAAATGTAAAACACCCACAAAAGATACCAACCCTCTCAAAATGAACACAGAATGTAAAAGATTATTATGCAATATCAACAACAAATCAATGAAGATGCTATAAACACTTGTACAAAAGTTAATCTATATCAGCTGGTAAGCTAAGGAGTCCCCAGTTAAGGCCAGCTAAGTTATACTGCTAGAAACCACCATATGTTGCAGTTACTGCAGCTCTAGAATATTAATCCTTATCTACAAACACAGAGGCACATGGAAAATATGGTATATAATTTTATTTTCACACAAACACAATATTATCAAATCTGACAGACCAAAGGGCACAATGCATACCTAACACCTGTATAAATAGAAACAGACATCTCAACACCAGGAGCTAATGTAAAGGTGGTTCTACCCAAAGTTCTCTGCTTATGTTCAACTCGTTTTACTCTGTCCATGAGTTCTTCAATACGATTGGTTGGATCAGCCAGAGTAATGCCCTCCTGTGAATCTTCATCTTCATCCTCACGAATTATCAAGTCCTGAGGAATAACACGTTCTTAAAAATCAAATATTTCCATACCCCCAATCCCATAAAAAAAAAACCTACTTAACATAAGCTATCATACAAAATTAAATCCTCCTACTATTTCAACGAATTCACAAACTCATCAGTAATTTCAGGAAAAAATGCAGAAAACATTATAATTGGTAAGTTTTCTTCATTCTTCACCAAAGTCATGGATGAAGGTAGGAAATGACTGCAGAAAGAAAGCCCCTTGGGAGTTACTGTATTCTGATGGCCTGGTGTAATGGCCAGGATTAAAGGATTATCTGAGAAATATTTAACCAACGAGTTGTGGTGGCAAATGAGGCAGTCTCTACTTTCGAACATCAGCGCAGGTTTCTCATCAGCACAAAATACATAAGTTACTCACCAACTCTGTTAATATTCATATGAAATAAAATTATTCTTGCTTTACTTCTTAAGAAAAGAGCAATAATGGTGTTTCTGAAGAATTTAAGAGAAAAGTGGCTGTCTTTTGTGATTAATTGCACACACAACTAGTTCAAACATAGATGAATTAATTGCAAAGGAGAGGACTCTAAATTAATACAAAAAAACCATACTTATAGTGACCAAAAATAAAACTACAGGAGAAAAACCAGTGGGGAACACAACCATAAATGAAACATAGTATAACCAGAACTTAACATCACAGGAATTCAATAACCAACCACAACTTACTGGTCATTCTAGACCACCCTGCAAGTTGGGAACTTTGACAGAACAGTGTCATAGGTGACTAAATATAATAATAATATACAATGGACATCTGTCAGCAACAAGGTCTTCACAATACCAATGGCCTATCTAAGATAACCTCTAGAGAGAATTATCAAATTTCTCAAAATTAAATTTAATGTTTCTTGAATGCAAACCCATATTTCTGAATGTGCTAAAACTAAACTTTGGTGTGGTACCAAATTTGGTCACTAAGGAGGGTGAAGTCCCCATGGAGGGAAACTGCACACTGCTGGCCCTTGAAATGTTCAAGTGTGGTGATATATCTGTATGAAATATTAAAGTGCAAAATGAGATTGATCATGTCACATGATTACTACCAAAAGCCAAATTCAAAAAGTACCAAAGAGCCTTGGGGTGAAAGAGACAAAAAGTGGAATAATTGCATTTTAAGAGCCAGCCTTAATAAGCTGCATAATTCTGAGGTTATGACTGTATGGAGAGTGACATTTCCAGAATATAATTCAGAACAAAATTCCTTTTCTCTCGCTTACAAACTGAGGTCTCATAAGGCATTGTGAAAAATACAGTATTTCTGTCCAACTTTTCTCTAACTTCAGCTTAGCATGGAATCATGAAAGGGGTTAAAACTGCAGCTCTTCAATGAAGTACTAGTTAAGGGGAGACACATCAACATCCAAATTCACGCAAGGTTTAATTTTACAGAAGTAGCAAGTGATATCTCAACTTATTACCACTATGCAATATTATCTTGCAACATCAGAGTACAAACCTTGTAAAACTTTTTCACATCAAAGTGCTCTCCCATATGTAATATCTCCAAAACTATCCCTGCTTCTCTTAAATCACCCGCCTTTTGACGTGCCTGGCGCTGCTTCTGATTGTCTCCAGGATGAGGGTCATCGCAGTTAGTAAAGAGCAAAATATTTTGCCCAGAAAGTTTGCTGGTACTGGAACAAGTGAAAAATAAATAAGCAAATTAACACTGAATTTATTTTGCATGTACATTTCAAGCACCATCGAGCAATTCCTCTACACAAAAAAACTTAAGCTTTATGCAGAACCAACCTTTTTGTAAAAATTCCTTGGCACACTCTCAAAGCATCATGGATATTAGTTCCAAAAGAATGGCCATACTTCTTGTCAAAGTCCTTGGATGGCACTGAAGAAGAAATTGATAAATTTATTTCATTAAAAAAAAAAACCTGCAACTTTTAAAAGCTAATGCTTTTCCAGTTACTATATACACATAAGTCTGTTGGGCAACTGACTTTTTCCCCATTCCGATTTGACAAAAGTAATTTGTGAATAGAATTATTTCAATTACAGCTACACATGTTTCCCCAAATTATACACCAAAAGTTCTGAGGGTGTGTTTACTAGGACAAACAAAACAGCCTCATTCTGAACTGGCAATTGTAAAGATAGAATGACATAAAAAAAACATTGGCAACTGTGAAAAAAAAAGACTTCTTTTAGCTGGTGAGTATACCATTCAACTGCATGGCCTGATAATTAACTGCAAACACACTCCATTTAAAAATGGACCACAGAATTGACTATGCACATCACTTTGGGAATACAATTGCAACAAAACCTGTTATTTTCATTTCTAAATGAACATTAATACATCAGCTATCCAAACTACAGTAACTAAGATAAGGCCTGTTTGAAAACTGGAAAAAGTCTGAATGCAGTACTACTTGTAATGAGTAAAACTGTCTTGGCCAAGGTCAAAGTTAATTTTCTTTAAAAACTCAAAATAATTTGGCCTTCATTCTACTTTTTTGTTACTGAGTACATAAATTCAAATAAGCAAAGTAAAGCTAAAAAATTTCCATAAGTGACAGTAAATTTTCTGTACTTGCATTAATTCAGCAAAGATCTTATCAACATAACCTCCCTTGGTTATGGGCTTCCCTGAATATCTTCAAAAGCAATCTTCGCATCTTAGAAAAAGCACAGAACCATCAAAATGTAAAGTAAAATTGTTAAACGACAATATACATTTAAAAATATCACAAAAATAAGGAAATCATAATAATCAGCAAGGTTTATTTTGAAACTAAAACTCACTTTGTAAAAGTTCCTCAAGTTGGAGAACCTTCTCTGCTCCTGGACGTTCTAAATCTTGTAAAATGTAAATGTTGGCAAAATCTGTTGAATTCTTCATTTCTCTTGTATTGAAAAGTACAACTGACATCAAGTCCTGGTCACTTGTCACTATCTTGCGCATAAGGGTAGCATGGACACACTGAAAACAGATACCCTCATAAACCAATACTTCTACAATAACAGGTATACAGCATAAGTATTTTTCTACATCTTTACAAAGTCCCATCATAACTACTGTAGTAAACAAATATTCCACCTATTACATTATTCTCAAATCTCGATGTCACCGACCCAAAGAATGAAGAAAACAGCTAAAAATGTTATGAAAAAGACTCATTCCTCAATGAGCAGTTCTAGTAAAATGTTCCTCTCCTCATAAAGAAAATCAAGAGGCAACATTTACTTGTCTTTAGACTAAAATCACCTGCAAACTTTCTTTAAAAGAGCCTATCAGGACACAAAAGAAAAATGAGCTTTACCAATGAAAATTTTTTTTTAATGTTACCTGCAAGTAGTAATGAGACAATATTATTGATTTTATATCTCTAAGATTCAAAAAGAGTTTGATCTGTTAAGCTGAAAAACCAATTGATAAAATGTTACTCTTCCACTTGTGGGTACTTTGAGAATCCCACATATTTTCTCAAACATCATCGATTTAAAAATTTTTTTTTTGTTCTTTACAGCATTACTATTGATTCAATAACTTAAGACCACTAACTTGGACAGTTGGAATACCTTGATAGGATACAATAAACCAACCATGTCTAGGCTAGCACAATAATGTATTTAGTCGCTCGAGGGCTACATTAAATACTGATTTTCTGATCTCTTAACTTTCAACTTTTAATTTAAAAAATTTGGAAACAAAACCCATAAAGTTAAAAAATTTATAAACCTGCATTACTTCATATTTGGTAATGAATGATGGAAATGAGGACAAACACCTGAAACTGTCAAAGAACCCAAAACACAAAATCATTCAGATGATGTTTTACTACATTATTATCATGTGCAGTACAGTATCCAACAATCGAGATCAACCTCAGAATTACATGAAAACAGAAGTATAAATTGTAATAAAGATCTTATAGCATCATGACAAACATTTAGAAAAACAATATGAACAAAAGAAAACCTGAAGTATTTTTCCACCTTAACAATGCTGATTTTTAATCTACTCTTGACTTAATATAATATACAATTACTGTACTATAGTTGGATATGCATTAGTAAACTGAATTCCATAGTACCTTTGTCATTGGAAGAATAAAGCACATTCATATAAACTAAATAACAGGATTTTAGTTTAATAATATGCCCTGCAAACATAGTCCACAAAACTGGACATTATAGACGACCCTCTGTAAAAATAATAGAACAATGTTTTTAACCCAATAAAAGCACCTCTGTAAACCTCACTCTTACCTTGATGGCTTTTTTGAATGGTGGATCATCATCTCCATCACTGGAATCTGGATCAAACATCGATTTTGATGCATCTATGAGAAACACACTTGCTGCTCGCCCTCCAAACATCCAGGATCCTCCCTCCTCATTTTCCTCATCCAAGTTGTCATCCACATCATACTGCAGTTCAGTCATCTTGAATGTTTCCTCTGTCTATAATGATCATACATCAAGTATAAATAAAAGATTTACACATTTACAGGACAAAATCTGTATCATTATTATTATTGTTCAGATGATGAACACTATTCATATGGAACAAGCCCACAGGGGCCATTGACCTGAAATTCAGGCTTTCAAAGAATATAATGTTCATTTGAAAGAAGTAACAGAAGGTAGTATGAAACACAGAAAGAGTTGATCAGTTATTAGAAAAGAAAACATAAATTAATAAATTATTAGAGTACAGAAAAATTAATAAGAAAAATGATATTATCATATCAAGTAAACCTAAAATAATCATTACTGTGTAAAATATTAAATTTTGAACCATTTTCAAGACCAGCCCTTTTCAGTGCAATAACTTACCAGCACTCATCTGTACCACTTAATAATGGAAAGTTATAAGCTATCCTTTTCCTCTTTAATGGAAAAGAAGAAATCTAATAAATATAGTGGCAAAGAAAAGTGAGGTTCATTTAACAAAAGCAGTTAGAAAACAGTCCACTTTGTTTCGTACAAATTCACAAAAATGATAAATTTTTAAAGTTTTGTCATTTGTATTTTTCCTAACATACAAACCTGAGGTCTTTACATAGGGGATTTACTTTCAGCGCAAGCTGGAGCAGGCTGTTTAATTTAAAACAAGGTGGATATTGGTAGTTGGCTGCTGACGGACAAGGAGGAATCCCCTCCACCCAGAAGATACAAATTCACTTTAATTTTTGGCTGCAGAAAGTTCACCTCTAGTCTAAAAATCCTGCCTACACTAACAAGCACAAACCTATGTTACATGGATATCTAGGTAGCATCAAACTTGATGTTCAGTGACTAGTGGTTGCTGATGCAAAGCCTGAAGCTATGTTAACAAGTTTTCTGGCAAGATCAGTCAAGCAATACCAGTTTGGCAGACCAATCTTGCTAGGGCCATAATATTATTATAACTAAAGTTTACTGCAGTCCTCTACTGCAGTCCTCTTGCTTATAAAACACTGTCTGCCAATGAGAGGAAATGTGATGATGCCTCAAGTCTTCAGGATTATTGGTCTACCATACAGAGCACATATACCTTTCACTGACCTAGTATATCTTGTGTTAAGTTAGGTTAGGACACATCTTAGTTATTGGATGACATTTTCATTTGACAGGAAGATGGAACTGAATAACCCTGACTGGTGAATGACAGAAACTACAGCATTTTCATTTATAAAATATGTAGGATGAATTTGACTCCATCTTCAGCTTTGTTCAAACACTCAGTCTGTCATCATCTTGCACAGTGATTGCATATGTATGTGAGATTTTTCAGCAATCGTGCTCTGCCAAATTTTGGATATGAAGTATTTCAACCAACTAAAGGATAGAAAATGATAAAAGATCATATTTCCTTCTGGTTTCTTGACAACTGAACTTTCTCCAAGAATAAGTTTTCAGTACTCAGGCTAACAGTAATGTGCTTGTGCCCTTTAATGCAGGTTCTACTAACAAACTTCAGATTAATAGTTTCATTAACATAGTAGGCTATGTTCAACAGTATACAGTAACTAGATCTATGGTAGTATATTCTATTAATTCATGCCACCTAACTAGGAGACAAATAATGAGGTTGCCAAATATACTAAATGAAATTCTCTGGGCCAGCACTGTGTGGGCTAAATAAAACAGCTCAGTGGTCTGGTAGTTTCACTAAATAACAATCAATAGTTATGAGACATGATAGGACTATGCCTGTATTGTTTAACTTGCAGTGGGTAAATTTCATAGCCACAAGGACATTTGCAATATGTGTTGCAAATAAACAAGCTATCAACACATTATATCCACAGCATTTAAGACATTTGCTGCAGCCTACGTAATACAGCCAGTGAATGGTGTTGACGCAAGAGACATGCAAGTTAGCAACCTATGGTTTCAAATTGTCTGATGCAAAATACACTTTGAGGGTTGGTTTCAGAGCCTGAAATTTTGCAGTTGCAAGAGTGTACAAGAGTTGTACAAGGTTAAATGTTCGCCTATTGAATTTTTATTCTCTTTAAGCCAACAAGCTAGGAGGTTCTGTAAGTACTGTACCTTCAACTAAGCCTATGGCTAAGAACTTTTTTTTATTCCCTATTATATACATTTTTTTACGACTTATTGCCTGAAAAATTTATTGTTGAATGCTTTCATCAATTATCCAGTCATATATCTATCTGGATATTGCCTACAGAACAGACAACTGGTTTTCTAGTTGCTATTTGTCATGAAACTCTTGTATTGTTCATGATTATTTTTTAGCCCGGATTATTATCTTGTTGTTATGAAAACACTAAAAACACAGTGATAATTTAAAATTAATGATAATGATAGTGAAAATGTTTGGATGCTGTTAATTTTCTGTCTTTAGTTATTAACATAAGTTAGGGATACCACACTATTTTTTAGGTATTAATTTGCTTGCATCCATGCATTTATACTAATTGATAGTATCATCTAAAGCTATCATAAATTTGCTGTTGATATTACTATCTTTTATTATGTTCTAACATTCATTCCCATGGGGCAGTATTATTCTTGGTATTTAGACCAGGTCTAACGTTGGTTTTGATTTTTTGTTTGCAATGGAAATGTTTAAATGTGAGTTAGTTTTCATGCTTTCTCTGACCATTTTTGATCAGGCTACTATTTTTCCCTCTATCTAACTCTATCAATTCCCCTGGTTTGACAAACAAAGTTACATGAGGTCACCTAGAAACATAAGTTAGGTTGTTGCATAATAAAAAATCCTGTGCTAGGTTTCAACATTCGTCTGTGTTGGTTTGATTTTGTTGTGTCTTGTGTGATCAGAAAACTATTTTTTTCCCTCTAGGCTACATCCCCCCTGGTTTCAAAGTGAGGTCACCCACTCCGTCAAAAAAAATTTTGAACACAATGACCATCTATATCATTAGTTACACAATAAAGACTATCAAGGAAATGTATTATTTAACTTTAAACCATGATTGTATCTTAGAATCGAGGTACCATTCTTAATGCGCTGAACAAACATTTGTTTGTTGCAAATGAGTACTTTTGAAGAAATAAAATTTGGCCAAAGGCCAAGCACTGGGACATATGAGGTCATTCAGTGCTGAAAATGTTGAAAGAATTGTTATTAGATGGTGGAAATTTAGATGGAAGAAAGCGCATAAGAAAGGAGGAATAGTAAAAGGAGCGAAAGCAGTTGCTGCAAGGAATCTTAAGTATTGCCTACAGTTCACCACATGAGGTGCATTGATGGCACTAATAACCCCATAGGGTTTTAAAGATAGTGGACCCCACCTTATATCCTACAGTTTGGGGGGCCAAACAGTAGGAAAACAGGATTTTTGGGTGGGGGAAAACACAAAACGTAATCAATAAAGGACTTTGATCCCATTGATAGCTTTCATTCAGATTTGGGTTAGTTTATAGAATGTTTTCAAACTAGAATAGAATAAAATATAGAGTTTAGGCCAAAGGCTAAGCACTGGGACCTATGAGGTCATTCAACAATGAAATGGAAATTGACAGCTAAACAGTTTGAAAGGTGGAACAGGAGGAAAACCTTGCAATTCCACCATGAAGCCATCGTTAGGAGAGGGTGGAAAGTAAGATGGAAGAAAGAGAATATGAACGGAGGTACAGTAAGAGGAATGAAAGGGGTTGCAGCTAGGGGCTGAAGGGAAGCTGCAAAGAGCCTATCACCCTACGGAAGTTTTTAACCTACTATCATGCACTAGGGAAAGGACCTGGTACCCTAGGTTAGGTTAGGCGTGGCTGGGTTAATAATGAAATCTACTACCCTAGGCTACCACTGCCTGGTAGCCGCCAGTCGACGACCGTAATATTTACCGCCATTTGCTTATGTTTTCGTTTATATTTATGCTTCTTGTTTGTTTTTATGACAATTAGTCATTTTTATGTTTTTATGTTCATCCTCAAAGGTTGGTATTAAACACGGCGCCCTTTTTGCACGTAACCTTGTAGTTATCGATAAAGATAGTCGCCATAGTAGCCTGCAGTTTTATTAATTAAAATTTCATGTTAAAAATTCTGTTCTGGTTTAATGTAAAATATTACAAAGAAAAACTGAATTTTAATGCCGATATCAACTGTTAAGGACCAGTAAAGTACAAGCTAAGAGGCTACTACTACGATAAGGTAGCCTACCTGCTAAACCGTACCTCCATACCAACACCCGTCTTAGTTGACATTATACGTGATTTCACTCATAAAATCACTCACGCAATCACGAAAGAGCACAAGAGACTTTCATATCTACCGTAAATAACTAAATGCTAAAGTAATTACGGGAAACATACCTATTGCACCACTATGACAAATCGTCTGAAACGACGGCGGCAAATAGTAGTAGTAGTACTGGTAGGAGGATAAGGTGACAAGTCGAGGGGTTAGGTTTGTAACGGCTCTTCCAATTCTTCTTCACATTTGTCAGTCTCTCTGATTCATTTTCTCTTCTTTCTTTCGTTCTAAATTTCTCTCGCTAAAAAAGTACCTTTCCTCCCACTTCTATCGAGGCTTTTTCTCTTACCTGTAACCTGGAAATAAGAAATGAAATAGCTTTCGCTTTCTCTTTTTTTTATCACAAAAACACACTTTATAATATATTTGTATGCACATTTTTAACGACTTTTTAATGTTCAGTTGCAGCGATGTTTGTGGATCTAAAGAAATCTACTATAAACGCATAGTTATCATATGTCACTTTTGACTTTAATTTCTTTCCATTTCTCATATATAGATAAAGTTTTTAGTTTGTCTAATTCACTCTTCCAATTTTTTTTATAAGCAAATGCCTTGCTTTCAAATTTCCCTTATTTGCTCATTGAATGGTTTTCAGTGTCCTTTTTTATTAGAATCCTAAAATATTAATAGGGTTCTTTGCCTTTAGAGTTAGAGTGAAATTTATATTACCACTTTATTGCTTATGCCTCATGACGTCACGTTATTGCAAATGTCTCGGGATACCACATTATTGCATATTCCTTTAAATTTATTGCAATAAATCATTTCATCCATTATATTATTTATGAACCTGGAGTAAAAGCATACGATTCACGATGTCTCATTATTGCTTATGCACCTAGAATTGTTGCATGCAATTCCAAACATCATTGCTTGTGCTTGTAAGATTATTGCATGCAATTCAAGATGCTACATTCTTGTTCATGCGTCTAGAGTTGTATGTTATTGAAGATGTAATATTATTGCTATTATACATCGAATTATTGCATGTGATTCACAATGTTACATTATAAAGCTTATATTTTGAAAGATATTACATGCAATGCACGATGCTTATGCTTCTTAAATTACTGCCTGTAATTCAAAATGTCACATTTCCCATCACCGTGGTCTTTCACGGCTTTAACTGCGCAACTCTGAAACCTTTCTTGATGGCGTAGATTTAGAAAAAGGTGTGATAGCTGAGCCCTTTTTTCAGTTTTGACCTTTTTTTATAAATTTCTCGGCTGCCATTTAGTTTCGAATGTATTTAATCATTTGATGTTGATATATTTTTTTTTATTCATTTGCAGCTTTCTTCTTTCTAGTGAGAATGTTTTTCTCTTCTTCCGATCTGGATATTATGTTGTGTTGTCCTTTATTAGCAAAATGATGATCTCTGGGTGCGTTCTGTATGAATTCGCACCCCTTATTTACTACTACTAATATATATTACATGTGTGAGTGTGTGTGTTTGTGTGTGTGTATATATATATATATATATATATATATATATATATATATATATATATATATATATATATATATATTAGGTTAGTCCATGTTTCATGTAACTGCTTACTTATTTTCACAAAAGCCATATGGGAAAATGGGTGAATAGTGATTTTCTAGTTAAAAATCACATTGAATTATAAAATGGATTCACACTTCGAAGCTTCATTTCTGTCATCCATATTCTACTTTGTATACTAACGTCGGTATTACATAAATTATAAACTAACTCTAAATTTTGTAAACATTTACAATAACAAGCGTATTGAAAGTCCTTTTTCTTCCAACAAAGGGCTGGCTCCAGAGAGAGAGAGAGAGAGAGAGAGAGAAAAAAAACAGTTTAACA
>NC_089792.1:10400714-10425714 GCF_040412425.1 Macrobrachium rosenbergii | reverse complement strand
TGTGACTGATGCTACTTAGCCAAAGCTGTTACCTTTATACCTTATTACATTCCTAATTTAATATAGCACTTGTTAGGATAAAGATTCTATTCAGGTTAAGCCGTTTATTTTGATTTGTGTCTGAATTAATTGATTTATTAATGTCCTTCGAGTTTGAAATTATCCTGAATTTCTATTTTTATATGCTTATTTTTTCTCAAAGGTGGTCTCACATCAAGTATTATATTTCTGTTCCATTCGACGGAATTAAAACTTGCCAGTACTTTTTCCTAACATAAACAATGTCATTTAAATGTGTCAACATTGCGTTTCAGATAAGTAGGAAGTTATCCTAATCTAGGTCCAGAAATTGCTCCAAAGTTTCTTCGGAGCAATCGAGTTTTCTGCAGCAGCCAACGTATAATCAAGGCCACTGAATAATCTTTCGGTGGTCGGTGATCGGTATAATGCTGTATGAGCCGCGATCCATGAAACTTTAACCACAGCCAGGTGGTGACCTATCCTATATCGTTCCCAAGATTATGGCTAAAGCTTTAAATAAAATGATATTGTTTGCTGAACTTTAAACTTAAATAAACCAGACCACTGAGCTGATTAACAGTTCTACTAGAGAGGCTAGAGGATTGCAAATTGGTACGTTTGATGATTGGAGGGTGGATGATCATCACAGAAATAAATTCTCTAATTCTCCATTGCAGCCAAGAACTCTACCGACTCTCCCAACGAGAAACTAGGGTGGATGATCAACATGCCGATTTGCAGCCCTCTAGCCTCAGTAGTTTTTAAGATCTGAGGTCGGACAGAAAAAGTGCAGACAGAATAAAGTGAGGACGGACAGACAAAGCCGTCACAATAGTTTTCTTTTACAGAAAATTAAAAACTTGTAATGCGAATGAGTTGTGCGATTCCTCATAAACCTAAATGCCTTTAGACATTCAAAATAAGAAAACAAAGAAAACGAAAAGAGAAAATATCCATTGATAATCAGGAAATCCAAATGGGAGAAGGACTTGACACTTCCCTCTCTCCAGCTTTAAAGGAAGTTGCAGCAGCTACAAGACATTTATTAATATTCAAGGTAGAACTTCCAGGCTAACAGCGAAGGGTCTTAATTGGCCTTGCTTGTAATCGTCTGTTTTTTTTTTTTTTTGACGAAGGTGAGTAACATTAAATGATTTTGTATATTGGTTGACTATTTCCAGTCCTACAAAGTATGATTATTATTTAACAATTTAGACCTATGGACAGCATACTACTAGTCTTGACTTATAGATACAACCGATATAAAATTTTACGTGACAATTAATGATACATGACAAATTGGTATGCTATATTCATGATGAAAGAAGAAAACACAGCGAATTAAAAACTAATAAGAACAGATATTAATAACATGCAATATCCTAACTGAACTCATACCTCGACTTTGACTTGCAAAAATAAGCATAATACTACTAATAACCTTGTTTATAGTATATAAACTACCACTTTCTATGGTCAAATTTGCCAGTGATGTTAATCTGACCTGTTGAACAGACGACCATGAATGCTTTTGTAAGCTTAAGTTTCTCTCTCTCTCTCTCTCTCTCTCTCTCTCTCTCTCTCTCTCTCTCTCTCTCTCTCTCTCTCAACGTGGACAAAGTTGTGGGTTTCGTTAATATTCTCAATTCATCCCACAGATTTGGCAGACATCTAGTAACTTATTACTGCTGAAGAATCTAACGGTTTGCATTTCCAGGAAATCATTCTTTTGCAGTTCTCCTTGCATTTTAATACATTTTAAATATTTATCTATTATTAATTTAATTTTTTCTCTTTTATTAAGTGGTATGTCTTCTTTCTGTACTTTCCTTTGCATCCTCTCGCTTCTTTCTAACGAACACCATAATATTCTTTGGAAGCTTGAATTTCAAGTCAATGACTCTGTGGGCTTGTTCCATATGAACAGGTTTCATCTACTGAATAATAAGAATAATAATAATAATAATAATAATAATAATAATCTATAATAATAATCGTTCAGTTTTTCCTGCACAGCCACAACTGCTCAGGTATAACTGAACGTTGGTGGGTTCAGTTTTGCCTGCACAGGCCGACTGTGTAGGCAAAACTGCGTAGGTATAACTGAGCGTTAAGGCCGCCACTTACAGATACTTTATCATTATTCAGAGCTGCCTGAGACTGAATCAGTAGCTGTGTGGAGTAGTGAACGGAACACATTATTTTTTAAAAAATATTCCTTTTGGGTCATTTGCATTGGAAACCTTGACAGTGCATTCATAGAATTCAACTTGTCATCTTTATGTGCTTGTTCTTTGCCTTTAAAAAAATGGGCTCTGTGTCGAATTCTGTATTCAGTTCCTTTGCTGAAGCTAATGTTTCTTCATATTCATTTGCACAACAATCAGTTAAGTGGTGACAAAACCCATTTATGATAGTTTTGTTGGCATTTACTCAGCCTAAGACTTTCACCATCACTGGAAAACTGTAGTTTTAGGTGGTTTTTAGCTTTCTGTACAAGAAAACTATTGTGCCGGCTTTGTCTGCACTTTTTTTTTTGTCCGTACTTTTCCTGTCCGCCCTCAGATCCTAAAAATTACTGAGGCTAGAGGGCTGCAAATTGGTATGTTGATCATCCACCTTCCAATCATCAAACATACCAAATTGCAGCCCCTGAAGGAAGCCTCCTCAGTAGTTTTTATTTTATTTAAAGTTAAAGTTAGCCATAATCGTGCGCCTGGCAACAATATGGGACCGGCCACCACCGAGCCATGGTTAAGGTTTCGTGGGTCGCGGTTCATACAGCATTGCACTGGGACCACCGAAAGATAGATCTATATTCGGTGGCCTTGATTATAAGCTGTAGCGGGTGTACAGAAAACTCGATTGCGCTGAAGTAACTTCGGCGCATTTTTTACTTGTCTGTTGGTGATATCAGATTCTGCCCCATGACGTATTCTACGATCAGAACCAGGACTTTCTAAAGTTCAAACAAGTTCCTCTATTTCCTATAAATTTCTATTCATGGCTCTGACATATGATGTAATCTGCACTTCCGTCTGCCCTTCTTAAACGTTCAGCAGTAATGCACTTAACGTTTTCCTTTTTCAGTGCATGCCTGAACAATGTGTCTGAAGTTTCTCTGAAAGCCAAATTCTGATATGCATCCCATCATCAATAGTCTGAAATTGCGGTGACGTCTCAAACCACTTTTTAAGGCGTTCCAGGTATCCTGAATTTTTCATGTGATTGCAGTTATTCTCGAACATGCTTCCTGTCTTTAATTCCATATTTTCTTAAAAACGAATTATTTAATATTTTTTTTAAAATACAGTATCAGTTACTTAAAGATAAAAAAATGATCTGACAAAAGCACTGAATTTTGTTGATGTCCTCTGAATGAAATTCAGAAGGAAAATTTTTCTGCACAGTTAATTTCTCACATGTATCTTTGCAAGAAAAACTAAGTTTTTTTGCATCTTACGGAAAAATGTTCTTTAATCAGATGAGGCCGTTCACAAACGATAAGATCAGTTTCCCAGGAACATTGTTTCCGTAATTTCTTAAAAATTTCCCATGCCCATAGTTTTTCAGAGCCTGATCACCAAAATGGAAAGTTTCAGTAATCAGATTCTTGAAAATTTGACTCTACATCCGGAATGTGTAAAATTGGACTTTTATGTGTTACAATTTTTTTATTTTCCTTTTAGAGGGCGTCCCCGGCGACTGCTCGAACTTCCGGTGCCCTTAGCCGTCACTGACAACAGGCGATGCCCCTTGGAAAATTGCGTTTCTATAGCACAGTTGTTTTCTAGTGTCAATACCAAGGTTCAGATAACATCAGTTCCTTGGGGAGTTCCTTACGCAATATAATAATTTTTTCCCCTCGACTCAAGAGTAAGGAGTTCACTATACGCTGCATGTTATATATATATATATATATATATATATATATATATATATATATATATATATATATATATATATATATATATATATATATATATATATATATATATATATATATATATATTCTATATATATCTATATTTAATATAAACTGATTATTTGTGTAATGTTTTTGTGTGTATACATATATATATATATATATATATATCATATATATATATATAAATATATATTATATTTAAGAAATTACACAAGTCTCTGTCTCTCTCTGTCTCTATCTCTCTCTCTCCTAAAATTTAATCTTAAACTTTTTGATTTTTAAAAAGGTTGCTATGTCACTCGGCCGCTGCTCGGTCACAAGAGTATTAGGAAAAGTTAGTTGAGCAGATTTAAGAAAATGCAAGTCATGCTCACGTTTAAAGTTCCTGCTGATAGGAAATCACGTGTTAAAATGTTTTTTTTTTTTTCACATTGCTTTTACTGCAGAAAGAAAGGAAATGGGTAAAGCTGGTGAATGGAATTAAATAAATGAATAATGAGCTCCACTTTGCTATTGTTTGAATTTTGTACCACGGCGTGGTTAGGCCAGTTTTTATCTGTCTGTCTGTCTATCCATCTATATGTACAGTATATATATCCTTGCACATACAATTATATTATATATATATATATATATATATATATATATATATATATATATATATATATATATATATATATATATATATATATCGATAGTTAATGGCATTATTCACCGCTACTATCTTTTTATCTAGACTTTAAATCAGTTCTATACTTCTTTTTCTCTTTAGGCAAGTTTCTTAGGAATAAGGAAAAATTATTCGAGAGTCTTGCCATTTACTTTTTTAGCCGACGGACCACTTCCCCATTTATTGGTGGCGTCTTCAGGACTGGATTACAAATTTACATATTGTAATCCAGTCCCGAAGACGCCGCCGTGAGGTGGGGAAACGGTCCGTCGACTGAAAAAGTAAGTGGCACGAATCCCGAATAATTTTTCCTTATTCCTGAGAAACTTGAATCCTAAAGAGAAAAAAGAAGAAGTATAGACTGATTCAAAGTCTCAATAAGAAGATAGTATCTGTGAACAGTGCCATTAACTTCAATAAAAGAAATTATAAGACATATAGAAAATATGCCCAAATATTTGCATATATATATATATATATATATATATATATATATATATATATATATATATATATATATATATATATATATATGTGTGTGTGTGTGTGTGTGTATGTATATAATATATATATATATATATATATATATATATATATATATATATATATATATATATATATATATATATATATATATGCACAGATACTAAATACATATATACAGTATAATCCTTGTATATACATATGAGTATTTTTCTTAAATACACTTGCTTTTATGCCCAGCTGAATGAGCTTACAGCACAAGCAACGAAATATTCAAGTAACGGAAATTTTCAAAATCCGGAGCAATCTAATTTTAGAAATTAAGATTTTAATTTTAAACTGCTCAGACCAGCCTTGTAATCCACACTTTTGTACCACAATTCACCAGAAAAGAAATTAAAACGAATTGCAAATCGTTAATAACCCCAAGTATATTCTCCTTGTCACAATGAAACTTCAGTATCCTTTGAAAGTTCATAATGATTCTCAGTGCTCTTCTAAACAGCATACTGTGTGGCGTGGAATTTTCCCTTTGGCTACGACCTATGTATACATGCATAAATGAGCCGAGACTAGGACATCTATTTCGTGCGTAGAGGTTTTTCATAGGCTGTTCATTTCAATTAAAAAGAACTCCCTGTATTTTCAGAAAATGTGAAGAGATGAAAATTTGCTGAAAACTCTATCAAGTTGGACAGTAAACTGTTTTGTGGATGTGTTCTAAATATCATGAGAAACTGTCTGCCCTTTGGATCACAATAGGAGGTTAACTAGTTGTTCAGTTGATTTTACGTTGGCTGAGTCGGTTGAGCTTCGAACTGTCATTCGATGGGCCGGAGTTAAGTTCCCCGGCCGGCTGATGAAGAGTTAGAGGAATTTATTTCTGGTGATAGAAATTCATTCTCGCTATAATGTGGTTCGGATTCCACAATAAGTGTGTAGGTCCCGTTGCTAAGTAACCAATTGGTTCGTAGCCACGTAAAATATAAGTCTAATCCTTCAAGTTGGCCAGCCCTAGGAGAGCTGTTAATCAGCTCAGTGGTCTGGTAAAACTAAGATATACTTAACTAGTTGTTCAGTTGATTTTAAGGTCCTAAATAATAAAATTCTAAGAGGAAAAAAATATTGTCCTGCCGATATAACAGAACTGTAAAAGAAAATGTAGCCTTACAGACACGGTGTGCAAAATAAACTGAAGTCAGTACATTACAGCGAGTCCTTATGGTTAAGGTTCTCTCTCTCTCTCTCTCTCTCTCTCTCCACATTGAAATTTAAATGCATACTTATTTTTGTAAACCTTGCTATGCCACCTATATATCCGTTGCACTGCTGACAGCAGCCACAGGCTTATTAGAAAAAGTAAGTTGGATAAATCTATAAAAAAAACTAGCTTTCTCCCAGTCACGCTCACGTTTACGGCGTCTATAAAAGAACATCACGTGTTAAATACGATTTTTTTTACAAAGTATTTCATCTATTAAAAAAAAAGGAAGAAGGCGGGTGATAAATGGTTGAATACCAGGAAGCAGTTATTTTTTTGCGGTCTCTCTTGAGAAGTGAAACTGAGAACTGATACCATCTCTGAACTCTGATCTCCGTCACGCTTGGCTTTAGATGTTGCAGTAAATATGTGAAATCAGGGATTTCACGAAATCCCTAGGGAGTTTGTGAAATGACCAATTCGCGAAGGAGCATTTGATCCCTGAGGGCTAGTACTAAGCACAACGAAACAGTGATTCATCTGCACTGTTTCACCATGTTTAGTGCTAGCCCCTGGGGAGTCAAATGTGTTTCGCCGTGTTTAGTACTAGCCCCTGGGAGATCAAATGCACTTAGGGACATTTGACACCCCAGGGGCTGGTACTAAACACAGCGAAATACATTTGCTGGATAGTACTAAACACAGCGAAATACATTTGACCGCCCCCAGGGCTAGTACTAAACACAGCAAAATACATTTGACCCCCCGGGGACTAGTACTAAACACGACCAACCAGTGTCGATGAATCACTGTTTCGCCGTGTTTAGTATTATCCTTCTTCTTTTAACGTGCTTGTTTTCTCATATGTATGGGGGTAAACGCGATGCCTTCTTTTGAAGGGCTTTGATTTGGCTTTGGGGTAGACTGTAGTCTCGATCGGCTGCCCTCCCTGTCATCGCTTAGACCCCGCTAGCGTTGGGGATCAAATGTTCCCATGCGAGTTGCTCATTTTACATGTTTACTGTAACATTAGACACTCCGGCAAATCCTTATCGCGATCTGAACTTTACTGTTAATTGTGGCCTGCAGATCCTGTAGTCCATCAATTTATAGCCATAGATCAAATCTCTTCTTCTATCGAATTCGTTCCATGAACAACTGGCTACTGTGTTGCTAGGAACGCTAAAGAACGGGAAGAGCATTTCCTGACTTCCTATAAACCAGAATTTCGTTCAGAGGCGAAAGGTGATTTTGTGTAACTCTAAGCTATGGGAAGACAAGTCATCAAGTACCACAGAATGTCGAGGATTAGACGTGTCGATATATTCTGAACAGGCTTCAGAAGTTAAATAAAAGAAAGAAAAATGCATGATTAAAACCTCAGAACATTAGAAAACCCCTTCTTTGCAATTACATTTACTGGAGTGTACACAGACGTAACTCTCTTGATCTCATATTAATACTGAACTAGGCCTAGAGCTGTTCTATAAAGCATCTCTGGATTTCTTTAACACCAAAAAGTAAATGCAGTACATTAATTATAATGCCGTTGCTTTTCTGGCTTTAGAATCTCTGCCACGAGTTTTATTTTATTGAAAGTATAAAAAGAAATACCCAAATGATTTATAGAAAAGAAAATACAAAGTCACTCAAGATGATGGAAACCTCACGATTTTATCTCTTTTTCTTCCTCCTTTTAAAAATTTTGCAAATTTAAAGTATAGCGTCCACGTGGCCATGGGACGAAAAAAGTGGACAAGAAATTTATTCAGGAAGGTACCTGATTTCTTATTCATGAAAAATAATCTCGGTTTGGTTAAAGATCAACAGAAACTGAAATAGGGAAGGGTACAGAATGACGTCCGTGCAGTGATGAGCACCTGACGTAGAACTGGATGACTTTGATTTCATGAAGAATATCATGGCATCTTTTTTGTAAAAGTGCACTGAAGCCCTTGGCAACCAAATCCAATGGAGAGAGAGAGAGATTGTGTGTGTGTGTGTGTGTGTTAGAGAGAGAGAGAGAGAGAGAGAGAGAGAGAGAGAGAGAGAGAGAGAGTGTATCATGTTACTTTCCTTGAAAAAAGACCATGGTTATGGATATGTTCATTATCATGATATAATTTCTCTTGTTATTTTCGACTAATGTTCTTCGTTCAGTTCTTCAGGTGTTCACTCTAGCCCCTATAACCAACCCTTCTATTGGTCCACATATCCTACCTTTAGAATACTCTCTTTACTTTAAATTTAAAGCCTCTTTATACCACTACTCTGGGATGAATATTCCATCCACACCAAGGCTGCCTTGTTTAAAGATTCACAGTACAACCGCAAGGTTTTCCTCCCGTTACACCTTTAAAACCGCCTTTACTGTCAATTTCCCCTTCAGCTCAGAATGACCTCATAGGTCCCAGTGAGTGGCCTTTGGCCAAAACTTTTATATTCTAATTCCAAATGAACCTTTCATTTGCTTGTCTTCCTTATGGGGTGCACTAGACAATCTTGGTGGACCTTGTCTCTCTCTGTTTCTCTTTGTTTTGTTTTATTAATTTATTTATTTATCTATTCATTATTATTTTTTTTTTTGATAAGTGGGGTCTCTTCTTTCTCTATTTCACTTTACTTCCTCTTAATTCTTCCTAATGAACACCATATTTTTGGAAGCTTGAATTTCAAGTCAATGGCCCTGTAGTAGCTTGTTCCATATGAATAGGTTCCATCTGCTGAATAAATAATAATAATAATAATAATAATAATAATAATAATAATAATAATAATAATAATAATAATTCAAAAATAATATATATATATATATATATATATATATATATATATATACATATACTTACACACACACATACATATATATATATATATATATATATATATATATATATATATATATATATATACAGTATTCCTCATTATAAATTCATTTATTACCATTACCAACGTTCCAGTATCAGAAATCCCATAGTCAGGGCTAAACACAGGAAAAATGAACATCCATGCGTTAGAAGTCAGAGACTAAAATGGAGCACGGTAGTAAATAATTCTTTTAAAAAGTAATGAGTACATCATTGATGTACTCATTTTGTTCTTATTAAAGTTTTGACTTTTAATAATTATATATATATATATATATATATATATCTATATATATATATATATATATATATATATATATATATGTATATATATATATGCAATATATATATATACATATATATATTCACTTTCTGGAAAGTGTAACATTCTTAAAACGCGGGCGCTGGAAATCAACTTAGATTCTATTTCTCTCGCGGCGGTGGTGGTGGCAGGTTAGGTTTGGAGTTGAGGAGGAAGGTGCGTGTTGCCACTGTCCTCTGTTCTGTTAAAGAAAAGGAGAGGCAAATATAATATGAAAGGAGTGTACTTGTTGACGAGTTTTGATGATAATCAAAAGACAAAAAAATGGGAGAAGTCTCTTCGGCGCAATCGAGTTTTCTGTACAAATGCGCCAGCGTATAATCAAGGCCATCGAAAATAGATCTATGTGGTCTCGGTATAATGCTGTATGAGCAGCGGCCCATGAAACTTTCAGCCACGGCCCGGTGGTGGCCTGTTCTATATCGTTGCCGGACACACGATTATGGATAACTTTAACCTTAATAAAATAAAAACTACGGAGGTTAGAGGCTGCAATTTGGTACGTTTGATGACTGGAGGGTGGATGATCAACACACCAATTTGCAGCCCTCTAGCCTCAGTAGTTTTTAAGATCTGAGGGCGGACAGAAAAATTTGGGACAGAAAAAGTGCGGACAGAATAAAGTGCGGACGGGCAGACAAAGCCGGCACAATAGTTTTCTTGTACAGAAAACTAAAAATGGGTATTTACAATGACGACGATATCAATGATAATGTGAAAACATCGGAGATATTGTTGATGTATCGCTGTTACTGCTAAAATGATAAACTGCCTAATTCGGCCAATTATTAAACATCACATATTAAGCCAATTATTAGGTTAAATTACCAAGACGACATTATGTGGTATCAACAGCAAAGTGACTTAATAATTTACTTCCATTTTGTCTATTTATTTATTAATTTGTTAATTTACTTTTGTTTTTCAATTGCCTTTTGGTTCTCTTCTGTCTGCATTCCCCATTACCTTCCGGTACTTCTCTAGGTTCATCTTCTGACTACTACTACTACTACTACTACTACTACTACTACTACTACTACTAATAATAATAATAATAATAATAATAAGTTAAGTATACCTTAGTTTTACCAGACCACTGAGCTGATTAACAGCTCTCCTAGGGCTGGCCCGAAGGATTAGACTTATTTTACGTGGCTAAGAACCAATTGGTTACTTAGCAACAATAATAATCAAGAAGAAAGTATCACTCATTGATGTCGCAATACCATGGGACACCAGAGTAGATGAGAAAGAAAGAGAAAAAACTGATAAGTATCAAGACCTGAAAACAGGAACAAGAAGGATATGGGATATGCCAGTGGAAATTGTACCCATAATCATAGGAACACTAGGCACGATCCCAAGATCCCTGAAAAGGAACCTGGGAAAGCTAGATGCCGAAGTAGCTACAGGACTCATGCAGAAGAGTGTGCTACTAGAAACAGCGCACTTAGTAAGAAAAGTGATGGGCTCCTAAGGAGGCGGGATGCAACCCGGAACCTCACGCTATAAATACCACCCAGTCGAATAGGATGACTGCAATAATAATAATAATAATAATAATAATAATAATAATAATAATAATAAAGAACGCAATTGTAGTTAGATAATATTCCCATCGCAATAATTCCAAGGTAAAGCGCTCATACCGTTTTGTGATCACTACAATTAATTCATACCTTTCCCGTTCTTAAGAGCAACCATTTTCTTCTCTCCAGCTGTTTCCTCCCTTTGAAAAGCCAGTCAGGTTTAGGCCTTGCGCCGTTTGACCATCGAATGTACTAATCCCTTTCCTGAGCCGCCATATGATTCAGTGTTATTATAATTCCTTACGTGTTTTGAATGAATTGTTATTGATCTCTGCGCACTTGTGTTTGAGAGCTCGTTACACTAGTCAGGGCCGTTCAAGTTGTTTAGTCTGAGGGCCGCTCTTGAAAAAACAAAAAGTCGTGCGGGCCACCTGTGTGTACGTATATATGTGTGTGTACATAAATGTATGTATACAAACACACACACACATATATATATATATATATATATATATATATATATATATATATATATATATATTATATATATATGTATAAATCGCATCGTTTGAAAATATGATGTAACACACAATAGACGCCAATGAAACCTTTCTTTGTAGTTATTGATTTTGCAAGGAATATTTCTTTTATTCGGGATAAGTGGTAAATCTAATTTTTATTTATGATATAAAGAAGAGAAATACACTTTTACTTAATTTTCTCTAGCGGGCCACTTTCAAAATCAAACGGGCCACTTTTGGTCCCACGGGCATGGGGTTGGGCGGCCCTGTCTTTATTAGGGATTAATTTCTTGAAAGCCTCAATGCCGTATTGTTTCTTTGCGTTTGTCATCTTCTCAGATAATAACGTCTTCACTAAAAGAAGATTCCCACTAAATTACATTAACAATGGTTATGCATCTTGTGCATAGAACCTCACGTATATACCAATATGATATTTATTATGTAAAGGGCGAAAGGGTAGGGTACCTAATTTGCTTGCTTTTAGCCCTAGTCCAGATGAAAGTGACTGATGCACCTCTTAGAAGATGAAGGGTTTTAGAAAACAGTTTAAAACAAGTAAAAAATGCGCCCAAGTTTCTTCGGTGCAATCGAGTTTTCTGTACATTGTATAATCAAGGCCACCGAAAACAGATCCGTCTTTCGGTGGTCTCGGTATAATGCTGTCTCTGAGCCGCGCCCCATGAAACTTCAACTACAGCCTGGTGGTGGCCTATCTATATCGTTGCCAGAAGCACGATTATGGCTAACTTAACCTTAAATAGAATAAAAACTACTGAGGTTAAAGGGCTGTAATTTGGTTTGTTTGATGAGTGGAGGGTGGATGATCAACATACCAATTTGCAGGGAGTTTTTGAATCTCTGCAGAGTTTGTACAGAAAGATTGCGGGACGGTTGATGTTATAATAGTCTTTTCAGTAAAAGTGGAAGGATTTTCCATGATTTTTTCGAAAAAGCGACCCCAGAGAAAATGGAAATCCAGTGAAGTAGGTGAGGTTAGGGTTATTGATCATACAAATTGCCCTCCTTCTATCGCCAGCGTTTAAGCAAAAGAAATACACTAGACATGAGACTAACGCTCCAGAACCTTAGTTACTGATACGAAGACAATATATTTAGACATCAAAATCAAGCACCCACGCCATCTTTTAGCATATATTTGAAATATGAATGTCGTATGCACTCCATAATAAGTCTGAAGCAATATAACGAAATGTTGAAAGAATGCAAAGACTTTATCACGACCAAGAGGTTACTGTAGAAGCACTAGATGAGAGAATTCTTGCAATGAAAAATACGAAGAACACTTGTCTATTTGTAACCGGCTCACAAAACTCTCAAACCGGTAATATTGCAGAAAAGTTGCGCGCACGTCGTTCTGCTATGACAGTGTCACATTAGGGATCCAGGAGGTGGGGCGAAGCGCCGAACGTCCTGCCAGGCCAAAACATCGTGCCGTAGGATTAAGGGTTGAACTGAATTCAGTATAGAATTTAGACCAAAGGCCAAGCACTGGGACTATGACGTCATTCAGCTCTGAGACGGAAATTGACAGGAAAAGTTTGAATGGTGCAACATGAGAAAAACCTCGCAGTTGCACTAGGAATCAATTGTTAGGAGATGGTGGAAAGTATGGTGGAAGAAAGAGAATATGAAAGGAGGTACAGTAAAAGGAACGAAAGGGGTTGCAGCTAAGGGCCGAAGGCACGCCGCAAAGAACCTTAAGTAATGCCTACAGTGCACCGCATGAGGTGCACTGACAGCCCTACCTCCCTAGGATAAAGGGGAGGTTAGATTAGATGATGCATTAAAATTTCCAATCTGGTACTGATTTTGTGAAGGGTATAATTTCATGACAACATCATAGCACAGGAATCTGAAGAATTTGTAGCATATATTGTTGTTCATGTTATTATTTAAGAATAGTTTTATTTTCTGTTCTTGGCCATAAGTTTGGGTCAAGTTGTCCATCCCAAGAAAGAATGGAAGAGAATAGATATTATTATTTTTAAGTCGTCTACAGCTGGATTGTTTAATTCCAGCATTTCAGTTTGAGATAAAAGATACAGTTGTGTTTTTATTTCAATTAGAACTTTGTTGGAAAATCCCCTCATTCTGGGTAGCAGATACTGCAATATTCTTTGCTGAAGTTTGCTGGGAAGTACAGGAAAGCAGATTATGTGAAAAAGATGTCCGCGAAGATATTTAACATCAGTAGAACGAATTATTATAATTTCAGATATTTAAAATTTAAAAAAAGGCAATCTGTGTCGCTGTCACTTAGTTGCAGGGTTGAACAACAGATGGCTCTGGCCGTTTGCACACAGCAGCATCTGGCTGACTGGGGTAGCGAGCAGCGATGCCGACTGAGCCGACTCTTCGAGATCCGAGCAACGCTCGCTGCTGGGTGTCAGTTGGTCTATGGCAGTGAGTGTGAAAGGTCGCTTGAGCTAATCCGTCTGCCGACTCTGTTGGATTATTTTGCCAGTACTTGTCAGGTACGTTACTTTCGGTGCGAGAAGGGAACTCATTGCATGTATGAAAGTCACTCTTAATTCGGGGATGCTCGGCCGAAATGTCCATTCGAGAGATATGCAAAAAGATGCATTTCTTCCATTTCAAAAGTTTTGAAGTTATCTAATAGGCAAAGAATATCGCGCTTACGACAGGTAAAGGAAACGGTTCCCGAGACCCCGAAATTGTGGACACGCGAATCGTAACGAACTCCCATTTTGTGACGTGATTGAAACACACACGAACGTTTTCGTATTCCGGGGTTAAAATATCGATTTTGTGAAACGCAAAATCTCCCCCATTCTGCCTTGCGTCACTTATGCATTTTGTGTGTCCTTAAGTATGACCACCCCAGGTGGTGGCTGTCCCTAGGGGGATACCGGGGGTAGGGAATGAGCAGATGGCTGTTGTGAGCCACCCTGGGGGGTTGGGGGCTGGGGACCTAGCAGGTGGGGATGGCCTCTGAAAATAAAAATAGGAACCAAAAATTTATGAATGATAGAACAGGAAAACGTTAGATAAGGGCAGAGATAGGAGAAGACGCTACGATGGGAAGAAACGGGAAGACGACTGGTTTTTAAAGGAAAGGTTACACGAGAACGGAAGAAGAGTTGTAGTAACGGTCTCTTCATTATGGGCTGTCCAGAACTAATGCATCTCTCTCTCTCTCTCTCTCTCTCTCTCAATGAACCCAGCTTTTTTTATATTTTTACTTTGTTTTTATTCCTCACCACGTGCGCCCTGCGAAAATGTAAGTGGAATGCAATGTAAAGAATAATTTTTGCTGTTATTAAGGTGAAGTCAGCGATATTAAGACCTTGCAGAATGGATACTGTTAGACCAACTTATCAATCTGACGAACGTGTTTGTAAGAAAAAATAGAATTAAAATTAAATGCGAGAAAAATGCCTAAAAGTGGAATTTTCCTACTTCAAATAGATTCAGTAACAAATGACACCACTAGGCAATTCTTGTGGTTTAGGTACCACGTCAAGTTATCAATATGCTGGCCAGGTTCTGCCTTTTAAACGAAGGAATGACAAGGACACTCAAAAGACAAGAACAGGTAGAAAATCCTTAAGCCCTGGAGAGTATCGCATACGATCACGTACGTTACATGTATGTACTCATCGTTTGCGTGTGCACCAGAACTTGAAATGCTTGATCAG
Source organism: Macrobrachium rosenbergii (assembly GCF_040412425.1). Lineage (NCBI taxonomy): Eukaryota > Metazoa > Arthropoda > Malacostraca > Decapoda > Palaemonidae > Macrobrachium > Macrobrachium rosenbergii. Next base: position 10,410,489 of record NC_089792.1, on the reverse strand, counting down.
AATGGTCTGGCGCATTCAAAAAAACCCCATTTATTTATTAAATTCCTCTGGAAGTTTTGCAAAAAAAACTACAGATCTGGTGAAGATGAAGTGGTTAAGCTTCGGATGTGAAAGATGCGTTAGCTTGATTTAAATAAGTTGAGATGTAATAGATATTACATCAGGCGAGGGGTCTGCTTATAAGTCAGTTCTTCGTTAGACCTAGTTCTGTACAAAGTATGATACCCGTGATTTCACTGAATTTCATTGTGCAATAATGGCAGTCTTGTAAATATTATTTTTTATTTTGCATTTATATTTGTCGATAGGGTTGGTTTTAATGTTTTACCAAACACGATGAAAGTTCATCCCCCCGATCTCAGAGGGGGAGGGTGGGAGTTGATGTAAGTCCAACTACTGCTTTATGTGCGTGCGCGCATGCTTGTGTGTGTGTGTGTGTGTGTGTGTGTATAGGGAAGCTTAAGCCTTTTCCATGTACCGTTTGACAGATTATCGTAAAGACGCAATAGTAATAGCCAATAGATCAGGCAACTGCCTTTAGGAAAAGAGATTCAAGGCAGTTCTTGCCACTAGCATATGCTGTTTCCTCTTCCGCGTTAAATTTCCTCGTCAATTTTCATAAATAAATACTAATCGTCTTACAGTGCTACACAAAAACTTGAAAACGTTGCGATAAGGACAAGGCAAGGCTAAACCTTTTAAACGGTTGATCCATTCAGGATTTATTTAGAATAAATGAAATGAAAATCCAAAGTTTAATTATGTTTGAGTTGTTTATGCCTGGGACCGGACTTAAAAAGCGGAGTTCGCATAATGCAAGATTGCCTTTCACAAGGGGCCTGAGAATTAGGCCTAGTGACTAGTGTCATTTGTAAATGGAAACTTGAAAGATGGAGATCATCTTCATATTGCACTTCGACACTAGCTATGTCAGTTGTGACTTTTGAACCTGTTTCTCATCTCTCTCTCTCTCTCTCTCTCTCTCTCTCTCTCTCTCTCTCTCTCTCTCTCTCTCTCTCTCTCCTTGACAGAGGCCTTACGAGTTGTACCAGCGTAACAACTTTGTTTCTTTGTTTTTATGCACAGGAACAACATTATATATGTTTATAAATCTCAGCATAGCTCTTGTCTCTGTGGTAACTTAATGAAACTCTATTGTTTTTTAATAAAAAAATTTCTGGGGATCATGAATAATGTTATTAAATGTCCACATGTTTCTGTAAACGTACATATTTATTGGTATTCTATCAACTACATGGAGATATTCTCTCATCAGACTTGCCAGACCATAATAGGCTAATTCTCCTCAAATAAGATTAGCAATTCCTGTTTGTACTCATAGGGGGGCAGTGCCATCAGTGCACCTCACGCGGTGCAATGTAGGCATTACTTAAGGTTGTTTGCAGGGTCCCTTCGGCCCCTAGCCGCAACCCCTCTCACTCCTTTTACTGTACCTCCATTGATATTCTCTATCTTCCATCTTAGTTTCCACACTCTCTAACAACTGTTTCATAGTGCAACTGAGAGGTTTTCCTCCTGTTACACCTTTCAGACCTATCTACTTTCAATATTCCTTTCAACGTTGAATGCCCTCATAGGTCCCAGTGCTTGGCTTTTAGCCTAAAGGTTATATATATCCATCCATGTCCTGTTCGTCCTTCGAAAGTGCATATGCATTCATTAAGTTATTCCGTTCATTATGCAGCTCTTTCGTCAGTGAATTGTGCGTCATTCATTTCAATATTGTCCCTTCTAAGATTTATTTGTACTTCCATATTCAAGGTCTTTTATGCTTTGATTCTTCTCCTCCATATTTGTTCTTCCTGTTTCCTTTTAATTACTTCAGTTCCATTGTTCATTGTCTCTCTTATCTTGCATCTTTATTTGCTATTCGTTATCACATTTTCTAGTGTATTAATGTTCATCCCATATTACCGTTACTAAATAAGAAAGTTTTTGGCAATTATGAATCTTTCAAACAATCACTAGTCGCTAACTCGCACCGTATTCAAATGGCAAACGACTATTGAATTTGCTTGTTTGTGAACGCAAGTTCTTCATACCTATCAATCAGTGGTCCTCCGTCTCTTTTTACCTTTTACGAAATCTTAATACTATGAAGTCTAAATCTCGCCGTTGTTATAATTTCTTCTTCTTCTTCTTCTTCTTCTTCTTCTTCTTCTTCTTCTTCTTCTTCTTCTTCTTCTTCTTCTTCTTCTTCTTCTTATTATTATTATTATTATTATTATTATTATTATTATTATTATTATTATTATTATTATTATTATTATGAAGATAAACTCCATCTTCTTCTTCTTCTTCTTCTTCTTCTTCTTCTTCTTCTTCTTCTTATATTATTATTATTATTATTATTATTATTATTATTATTATTATTATTATTATTATTATGAAGATAAACTCCATTCATTTGGAACAAGCCCACAGATGCCATTGACTCGAAATTCAAGCTTCCAAAGAATATGGCGTTCATTCGAAAGAAGTAACAGAAGGTGATGGAAAATACAGAAAGAGGAGATAAATTATCAGAAAAACAGATAAATTAACAAATAAATAAAAATAAAAATGTAGGTAAATTATTAAAACACAAGGCTAATTTCTAATGAGCACCGCATTCTTTGGAAGCTTGAATTTCAAGTATTTCAAGTCAATGGCCCCTGTGGGCTTGTTCCATGTGAATAGGGTTCATCTTCTGAATAATAATAATAATAATAATAATAATAATAATAATAATAATAATAATAATAATAATAATATATCAATTAGGCCTTAAGCCACCACAGGCCTTAACACAAGTGTGATAGGCCTAAGTGTCTTAAGGTATGGAAGGAAGTAGGTGGCCTGGTTTGGACCCTGGGGACTAATGCAGCTCACAAACATCCACTCAAGTCATTCGTCATTGTGGAACGCAAACACGTCCGCAAAAATATTCGCTCATGACCGCGATCAGGCAAACGTTGTGAAATTCCTCCTCCGTGAGCAAGAGCCCGTGCTGGCATAAAGCCAGGTTAATCAAAAACAACAACTCCTCCTCCGCGCGAGGAACTTCCTTTATTGTCCTCTTAAAACTCAGTAGATGGATGCGGCTGGCGATACTTGCCAGCTTCCAGGTGCTGACTACAGTAACCTCGGGTAAATGGTCCAGCGCGCGCTGTCTTCCTGACTCGCACCGGTTATTCTAATTTTGTCTTGCAACACGGAATCGCTGATGACGTCTCTGTGTATGGCTATGGTGAATGTCAAGTGAGTGATGCGACTCTAGGAAGGCATACTTGCTCTTGAGAGAGAGAGAGAGAGAGAGAGAGAGAGAGAGAGAGAGAAATGATGTTGACCTTGAAATGATGTGTGTCTTTGAACTTAATAGATACTTTAGAAGAGAGAGAGAGAGAGCAAGTAAACTGCAAATGAAGTGTGCATTTGAACTTAATACATTCTTTACAAGAGAGAGAGAGAGAGAGAGAGAGAGAGAGAGAGAGAGAGAGAGAGAGCTAGCATGCTGAAAGTGAAGTGTGTCTCTGAACTTAATAAATACCTTACAGAGAGAGAGAGAGAGAGAGAGAGAGAGAGAGAGAGAACAAGTCAACTGCAAATGAAGTGTGTCTTTGAACATAATAGATACTATAGGAGAGAGAGAGAGAGAGAGAGAGAGATTCAACTGCAAATGAGAGAGAGAACAAGTCAACTGCATAATGAGATACTAGAGAGATTTATAGGGACTTTACAGAGAGAGAGAGAGAGAGAGACTCATACCTCGCGGCCCGGATGATCCATAGGGCATCAGCAGGCAGCAGCCTTCCTAACCTTCCTTACCTACCCCGCTTCCTAACTTCATCGGGGGAAACCCAAACTTTTGTTTGTTTCCCTAATTAAGATTTCCTCCTGCTGGGGGAAAGTTTGTTGGGCGGCGTCTTCCTGTTTAAGAAGCTCATTTGTTCCAACTAAGTCTCGAACCCGACCCGACTCGACTCTAACTAGAAACCGAAGTTGGGAGGAAGTCTCTCGCTTCGTTTTCTGTTTTTGGCCGAGGATTCTGGCATTGCTGGCTGTTTGTTCTAATTGTGGGAGCTGGTGAGAGCAAAATAAACTAATCTATGCATTGTTTTATCTATTATTTGTTATTTGATTGCTTTAATTTGACTGGAGGAGGAGGAGGAGGAGGAGGAGGAGGAGGAAGGAGAATGAATGAGACGGAAATGTGAGAGAGACGGAAGGAGAATGAATGAGTATTGATTTCAATGTTTTCAGCTTGTGGACCTTAGGCTTGTTTAGACAAATCGTTTTTCAGATGGTTTCAGCTTGTTTTGTTTAACTCGTTTTTTCAGATTGTTTCAGCTAGTTTCTAACTTGTTTTAGCTCGTTTTTCAGGTTGTTTCAGCTCGTTTTTCAGGTTGTTTCAACTCGTTTTTCAGATGATTTCAGCTTGTTTTGTTCAATTGGTTTTTTCAGATTGTTTCAGCTTGTTTCAGCTGGTTTTTCAGCTCGTTTTCCAGGTTGTTTCAGATAGTTTTTCATCTCGTTTTCAATGTTTTGTTTTTCAGCTCGTTTTTCAGATTGTTTCAGCTAGTTTTTCAGTCTTTTTTCAGTTTCGATTTTTCATCATGTTTCAGCTAGTTTTTCAGATTGTTTCAGCTCGTTGTTCAACTTGTTTCAGCTCGTTTTTCAGTGTTTCAGCTCGTTTTTCAGCTTTTTCATCTTGTTTTTCAGCTTGTTTTTTTTCTGCTCATTTTGTTTCAGCTTTTTCATTTCTCATCTTGTTTCAGCTAGTTTCAGATTGTTTCAACTCGTTGTTCAGTTTGTTTAATTTTGTTTTCAGCTATTTTCATATTTTCAGCTTGTTTCAGCTAGAATTTTCAGCTATTTTCAGCTCGTTTTCAGCTATTTTCAGCTTGTTTTTCCAGCTTATTTCAGCTCGTTTTTCACCTTGTTTTTCAGCTTTTTTGAGGTCACTCTCCAAAAACAACCATATTCACTATTTCGAAAATGACTCTTTAAGTCCCCTGCCCGGAAAATCATTTACGAAATCCACGAAAACAGAGGCTACACGCGTATGACTTTGACGAATTCCAGCACGGAATGATTGACCGACGCAACGCCAGATCTGTCTTTGTGCGAGAGCTGCAATTGCGCTAACTTCCGCCGTCCGGGCCAGTCTAAAAGCAGCGTAGAATTCCTCTCCTGAAGGTATTATTTCCTAATCTGGTGACGAAGGGACGAGAACTCTCTCTCTCTCTCTCTCTCTCTCTCTCTCTCTCTCTCTCTCTCTCTCTCTCTCTCTCTTTCTCTAACGTTGTCCCATTCACTTCTCTCTCTCTCTCTCTCTCTCTCTCCTTTCCTCCCTTTTAGTTGTAACGCTGTCATCCCCTCTCCTATCCACTTCTCTCTCTCTCTCTCTCTCTCTGACGCCCTCCCGATTTCTCGATCTCTCTCTCTCTCTCTCTCTCTCTCTCTCTCTCTCTCTCTCTCTCTCTCTCTCTCTTATTTGTGACGTCCTCACTTCGATTCACTTCTCTCTCTCTCTCTCTCTCTCTCTCTCCATTCGTTGAAACTGGATTGGTGGAAGAATGGCGTTACGCTGGCGAAGGATAAATGAGGGAAACTCTAGTGCCCTGGTTTGGCAGGGGGGGGAGATGGATGGGTCTGAGTGGCCCTGGGGGGGGGATTGAGTTGGGGGCGGGAGAGAGCTTTGGTTGCCCCGTCATTCCCGAGGACGTTCACGAAATTGCAGACCATCCTTGGAAATGTTCGCGTTACGAGGGAATAGTAGTTTGTGAAATGGTCTGGTTTTGTGTTTTGTTTTGTACAGTATAAGTGGGAGAATTGAACTTTTAGGAAAACGAAAATGACTTTTTGTGTTTGCCATTGAAGAGAATGGGCATCCTTTTCCCCTCCTTGGGTGTTTGGTGCTGATTCTTTGCAATGTTTTTGTAATGTTTCTTCGTTATTTTGCAATTTTTCGTATGAACTGTAATCATATTGAATGGAATTAGAAATAAATCACTTATTCATAACAGATTATATCGTTCGTCTTTAACCAATTTTCTAATCGCTTGATAAAGCAATAATTTATCATACACCACATTAACTAAATGATTAACATAATTCTCGTAAAGATCGTGATTCGGTTTACTCTTTGCAATGTTTTTGTAATGTTCCTTCACGCTGTAAAGTTATGATGTTAAACAAGTTGCTTGAATATCGTCAGAGGATTGCCACTGAATCTGGGCTTTTACTTTTGCTGATTTTTAGTTTTCTGCAAAAGAAAACTATTGTGCCGGCTTTGTCTGTCCGTCCGCACTTTATTCTGTTCGCACTTTTTTCTGTCCGCCCTCAGATCTTAAAAACTGCTGAGGCTAGACGGCTGCAAATAGGTACGTTGATCATCCACCCTCCAATCATCAGACATACCAAATTGCAGCCCTCAAGTCTCAGTAGTTTTTTTTTTTTTTTTTTAAATCTTATTCAAGGTTAAAGTTACCCATAACCGTGCTTCTGGCTATGGGTAAAGTTTCGTGGGCCTCGTCGATTATACGCTGTAGCGGCTGCACAGAAAACTCGTCTGCAAATTTAATGCAGATAATTTTATCACAATTTTCATAATAGATGTACCATATTCATATGGAAAATGCCCGCAGGGGCCATTGACTCGAAATTCAAGCTTCCAAAGGATATGGTGTTCGTTAGAAAGAATTAACAGAAGGTAATGGGAAATACAGAAAGGGAAGCTCTGTTAATAGAAAAAAACAGATGAATTTTTAAACAAAATAATAAATAAACAGAAATATAAATAAAATATTAAAATACAAGTAAATGAAAGTTACGAAGATTCCAATAGGTTCTGAAGCTCTATTCCAGTTTTAAAGAATTTTAAACAATTTTTCGTCGATATGATACTCATTGGCAACCTCGACCTTTTAGTAATCAGCAAGACTTCACTCGATCAATGCGATTGACGTCGTCGTGAATATTTCAAGCGAATGTCATTACTGGAATTTTCCATTTTAGATCCAAATGGATTCCTGTCTGCCTCCGCCGAGCTGCGAGGGAATGCGAGACCCTATAGCTTCCGCTGCCTTGCTAATTCCCGTAGTGGGGTTGTGCCGTCAGTGCGCCTCACGGGGTGCACTGTAGGCATTACTAAAGGTTCTTTGCAGCTTCCCTTTGGACCCTAGCTGCAACCTCTTTCATTCCTTTTACTGTACCTCCATTCATATTAGCTTTCTTCCATCTTGCTGTCCACCCTCTCCTAACAATTATTTCGTAGTGCAACTGCGAGGTTTTCTTCCTGTTACACGTTTCACACTTCGTAGCGCTGAATGACCTCATAGGTCCCAATTCTTGGCCTTTGGCCTAAACTCCTTATTCCATTTCATCCCATTGCCTCTAATAAATTGCATATTTGGTGTGAATGATATCAAGCTATAATTACAGCTGTGTTCGTATTTAAGTAGAACTATAAACAAAGTTTTAAGCACACAAGGTGTTTATTCATAATCATCTGCGGATGCTAAGGACTACAGGTAATGACTAGAATACTATCGATATTTTCTTTTTTTATGACGGATAAATCATAATTGCAGATATTAACATAAGGGAATTTTATCCTTGCACTCCATGACCTTACGGTTTGTTTATATAGGGCACGAAAATATACATACACACACACACACACACACACACACATATATATACATATATATATATATATATATATATATATATATATATATATATATATATATATATATATAATGTATATATAAATATACAGTATATATATATTTTTTCACACACATCTGTGATCCTGATAAATTCCATTTTGTGTCTTTGTTAGTATTTTTTTTTTGTTCATTTTGAAAATACTTGTTATAATGACGTCTTCTCCTCGTTATAATCCGACCGTTGACTTTTTTTCCTCCTTCCTGAAGTGCAATCTTTCCAAGGTTCAGATCTTCTTCTCATTTGTGTCTGAAAAGCTAAGTTTTTTTGTTCATTTGAGAAAGACTTGTTATAATGAGAGTTCTCCTCTTTATAACCCGATCTTTTTTCCTCCTGAGTTAGAATGCCTGAATTAATTTTGTTTCAGTCTTAAAGATGTAAAGGTATTACCAAGAACAAATTGTCTGTCTGTCTGTTTGTCTGTCTGTCTGAAGCTGCCTGAGAGACAGATGAGAGAGAGAGAAAATGATTTGGACATTTCTTTTTCTTTCAAGTGAGTTTTCATGCAAATGCCTAAAGATTACTTTGTTTTCTCTTTTGATGTTCTTAGGTTACAAAGATAATAATTATGTATGTATGTATATATATCACTGTTTATGTCTGTCTGTACATAATTAATATCTGAGAGAGAGATGATCTCGTTTTAAATGATTTGCATAATAACATTTCATTTTCATAGCGTGTACAGTTTCATGCATTACGCTAACGGATTTTATATATATATATATATATGTTCTTGGATTATAAATATATAATTATATGTATGTATATATATATATATATATATATACATATATATATATATATATATATATACATATATATATGTATATATATATATATATGCGTATATAAATATAAGTATGTATTCACCTACACAACAGTAACAAAATATGTTGTTAGCTATGTCGGAAAGGAAGATTAACCACCTCCACGAGTTGCTTCCGGCTCCAAGTAAATATGTGTTCTTAAAAAAAATAAATAAATAAATAAATAAATAAAATAAAATAGAAAATACAAATTCGTGAATATGCAGAGAAGAGAATCGCAGCTTCCCATACGCCCTCAAAAGGAGAACAAATCCTCTCGAGTCTTTAAAAGGAGAACCTCCAATAATGTAAAAGATTAACTCGAGGTCTTAGACGGATGACATCGAGGATCTTCAAGCATCCATTGTGCCTCGTTCCCTCTCCTCTCCTCGCGTCAGACAGCTGTTTCCCCTCTTTATTTCCCCTCTTTGTTTCCCCTCTTTATGGGATTTAAGACTTAAGACTCCCCCTCGGATCTTAACGAGATCAAGGGCTTAACGTTAACCTGAAGACGAATGTTTCTTCGGGGGGCGAGCGCGATTGTTTCTCATATTAACCGAGAAACATTAGTCACTCGAGGGGACATGACGCGAATCTTGTAAGGTGGAGTCCATGACTTAATTTTGACTTAATTAGACTTATTCTTCTGTGATGACCTTGCCATTAAATGGGAATCTCCTTATTAAGGAAGGATCAGTGTCAGGATTCCCGGAGGACGTTTCGTAAAGGAATCCGGGTATTAGGAGAGGAAAAGTCTCCGGCCGAAAGTGTTAACATCCGAGTGAATGGGAGACTTTCTCTTTTTCGTACTATGGGTGCACTTCTTTTGTTCTCCGAGATGGCAGAGATTTCCGAAGTTGCTCGGACAATAGAACAGTCATTCTCTCTTCTTCCGAACAGAGAAAGATAGAACAGACGTAAAGTAGTTCTGATTCCTCTCTGCATAATTAGACAGGTGATGTGCAGATTTCACTGTTAAATTGTGACCTCAGAAAAGAGATGACGTTTGGACTAACTGTTCCAAGAGTAACTTCAACACGTCATTGATTGAGCGATCTTGGTAATGACTTCAGAGATAATGAATCAAAGACTAGCCTAACTGCTTGAAAGTTTAATGCTGTTGAGGGCGTGTGTGTGTGTGTGTGTGTGTGTGTGTGTGGGTTTTGAGATTATGCATGTGTGTGCGTTTTGTTCATGTTTGTGTTTGGGTTTGAAAGGCAAGAGAGAGAGAG
>NC_089792.1:10388214-10395714 GCF_040412425.1 Macrobrachium rosenbergii | reverse complement strand
GTGACTTTGTCCCTGTTTATTGATCTTAGTCCGCAGGTCCACATCAGATCACTTAATCCTCTTCAATATCCTAAAACACATAAGGGCCGCTGCCTTGTGGCAAGTGTTCGTGCTGGCATAAAGCCAACTTTATTTGTCAATGACGTTGTAAAATAGTTATTTTACATCTCCATCTACTTTATAAATAGCTTAGTTAGGCTATTCACTATCTCCTACTTTTTTTAGTCTGCAGGACTGAAGTAATTTAAAAATTTTCCCATTGCTGAGTTTTCGTGTTAAACGCCTTTTCGAAAGGTGTTATTTTAAACTATAATTATATGTATTATATATATATATATATATATATATATATATATATATATATATATATATATATATATATATAATAATCAATCACGTGTGGAACACAATAAACCCATCGTCAGGTGGGAATTTATTTCTGTTCCACACGTGACTTTGTGTTGATTACTTATCTATCTATCTATCTATCTATCTATCTATCTATCTAATAGTATATATATATATATATATATATATATATATATATATATATATATATATATATATATATATATATATATATATATATATATATATATATAAATATTTTATATCAATTCCTCATACATGAAGCAAACAGCCTACATGTTTTCATTGCAGGAAATAACACTCAATCCGTCTTGTCTACCCACTGCGCTGCTATTTTTCTTGTTTACGTTGACTTATCCATCTTTAAGCGGCTTAGCAACTCCCTAACCGGCTGCTGGGGGCGGGGGGAGAGGTGACTTTAATACTATTATTCCTCTTCTTTTCTTCCAGGGGAAGGTAAATCTAATATCACGGGATAACTTTCGCATCAGGGTTAGAAACATTTGTTCTCTCGGGGTACCAAAGGAAGTTGCGGAGTTAATGATTTTTCTTTCCTTCTGCTAGAGATCTAGATTTTTTTTTTTTTTTTTACGTTTGTCTGTATAATGATTAGCAAGATTTTCTTATGTTGTTTCAATGTTGGCTTTTTTATTCTTGCGGAGACTAGATTTAGTCTGTAGAATAATAGGGCAACTATCTCTCTCTCTCTCTCTCTCTCTCTCTTTTGATGAATGATTATATTCAAATCTATTTTATGTAATGAATTTAATACCCACTGTGAAATAAAATGTGAAATAAAGGCTTTATTATTATTGTTCTTGTTATTGCTCTCTCACTCTCTCTCTCTCTCTCTCTCTCTCTCTCTCTCTCTCTCTCTCTCTCTCTCTCTCTCTCTCTCTCTCTCTCTCTCTCTCTTCATTTGATAAATTATTTTACATGAATCTATTTTACGTCATGAACTTAGTTCCAAATGGAAACTAAAATATGGAAATAAAGGCATTATTATTCTTACTGTGATTGTTATTGTACTCTCTCTCTCTCTCTCTCTCTCTCTCTCTCTCTCTCTCTCTCTCTCTCTCTCTCTCTCTCTCTCTCTCTTGATAAGTATCAGTATTCTTCGAGCAGTCGATATATTCTTGAATCGTACAACACGTATTGTTTAGCCTTGGGTCCAACTGATGCCTTTTCTTCTACTGGACCAGGACATAAAAACATGAAGTATGTCCCATGAGTATGTTGGGATAGGTCGGAAGAGAGCGCAGCAGGTTCTCAAGGAGAGAGAGAGAGAGAGAGAGAGAGAGAGAGAGAGAGAGAGAGAGAGAGAGAGAGAGAGAGAGAGAGAGAGAGAGAGTGTGTTTTTGATTTCAAGTCACAATGATCGAATCTACCAGCATGCCATACTAGACCAGTTTTTTCTTTTTTTTCCCCTAAATTTCCAGAATTCTCCTCTGCTTATAGCTCAGTCCATGCATTTTTACTTAATTCATAAAAAAATACTAGACAGGTATTGCTGTTAACTATTTACTGTTCTCCTTGCATTTTAATACATTTTTATGCATTTATTAATATGTTAATTTATTTTTTTTTCTTATTTAATAAAGCGAGACCTGTGTTTCCCCTTACCTCATCTTACTTCTTCCTAATGAACACCATATTCTTTGGAAGCTTGAATTTCCAAAATTTCCAAAATTATGTAGGAATAGATTATAAATTCCTATATGTGGCCCCTGTGGTGGGCTTGTTCTTTATGAATGGGGTTCATCTTCTGAATAATAATAATAATAATAATAATAATAATAATAATAATAATAATAATAATAATAAGAAGAAGAAGAAGAAGAAGAAGGAAGACCGTCCTTAAAGCATGTTTTGTTGGATAAAATGGCTGCATTATGCGAATTGATTTCATACTTTGTTTCTCAATTTTTCTTATAATTCACTTTTCCTGCACGTCAATACAGGTCAATAATTGGCCAATGTTCATATTTCGAAGGGGCTAAATAGCGTATTTTTTTTTTTTACAGCAGATTTACTTGTAACTTTTATTTAACTTATGCGTAAGGCATAATGCTCAAATTCTGTATCGTTCAACATATATATACATACATATATATATATATATATATATATATATGACTTTTATCACATCACCGTGATTCATATGCAATCAGTAAGCTACAAACGTCCTTTAATATCCAATTCGCTCTACCTCGGAAATAATATATTTTCATATATGTTACCGAAGGGGAATTTTTTAGTTGATAATAAGTTCGTCGTCTCGTGGGCTGAATAACCAGCGAAGGACAAGAACTCAGGATAATAATAGTGGATAATAATTAACCCACGCGGCCAGCAGAAGTGAGGTATAAGTGGATATCGTCTCCCATATACAAATCGCCCGTTGAACTTAGGTGTTTGTATTTGTAGCTTACTGATTATATATATATATATATATATATATATATATATATATATATATATATATATACTTTATATATCTCAATATATATATAATATACAATATATATATACATGTGTGTGAAAAAAATATATATATATGTTATATTTATATATTATATTATCACTATTTTTTTCAGTCCCATTGCTAAGTAACCAATTGGTTCTTAGCCACGTAAAATAAGTCTAATCCTTCAGGCCAGCCCTGGGAGAGCTGTTAATCAGCTCAGTGGTCTGGTAAAACTAAGGTATACTTAATCTTTATATATAGTTTCCCTTTTCCTCCCGGCCTATTGTTTACACAAACGCAAATCATATATATATATATATATATATATATATATATATATATATATATATATAGTATATATATATTATATATGTATATATATATATATATATAGAGTATATACATATATATGTATATTGCCATTGACTATATGTGTATATTCCTATATGTGTGTATAATATTCAAATATCTACTTTCAAGAATAGAATGTATATAGGAGAGAGAGAGAGAGAGAGAGAGAGAGAGAGAGAGAGAGAGAGAGAGAGAGAGAGAGGGTGAAAGATGCAACCATCGGGTATAATTACGTTTGTTTTATCTCATTTGCTCGCTAGGTAAAATGATTCGGTAAGTTTCTGGAACACACGGCATTGGTGTATTTTTCTTACGCAACAACAGAATGTTCTCAAGGCAGAAAAATATGTAGAGTAACTAACTTTATTTCCAAGAGATGGGGTTTTGGGGGGGGGAAAGAGTTGTCGGGGAGGGGGTTTTGGATGGTTAGGGGGGGAGGAGGGGGTAAGGCCCTGACGAAGGTCATTGGTTCAAAGTGCTCTTGAAAACCGAATGACCTTTTGACGCGTCCGGCGCACGCAGCGTTCTCAAGGGTCAACGTTTCGAATATACAAATAAACAACGCTAGCAGTATCTAAGCAGTATTTAAGCAACATCTGCGCGAGGCAAGGATAAGAAGCAACTACTGGCCACCTTAACGCAACCTCTGATGGACTAAATAAGCAATGAGAGAGGAAAGTGAGTAGTAGCAATGTTTACGGAGAGGCCAGCGGTAGTTCCATGAACTCATTGAGCGAACGCCGAGCGGAGAATATGAGGTTTATGAACTTCTGTTCGAGTATGGATGGGTAGCTCGAGTGGGTGTGGAGGCGGTGGATGGGTGAGTGAGGACACAGAGGCTCCCCACAGAGAGAGAGAGAGAGAGAGAGAGAGAGGAGAGAGAGAGAGAGAGAGAGAGAGAGAGAGAGAGACTTATCTAACGTAGCTGTTACACAACAGATTGCTTGGGGATTGATTGACAGTTTTTTTTTCCTCGGCAGACCGACGTGATTTGAGTGTCTTGGGTCAGTGCTAGCAGAAATGGCAGAAGAAGCGATAAATAAACGCTGAAGGAATATGAATAAAAATAAGGGATATTAAATGACCCACGTGTGGTTCACCTTCTCATAAACTCGGTACTGTAAAGCTCAACACTGCAATTTACCGAGCCTAGTTAACAGTAGTGTAGTTTCAGACAGCCAGTTGTCGCGCTAATAAAGAGAGAGAGAGAGAGAGAGAGAGAGAGAGAGAGAGAGAGAGAGAAAGCCTTCATTTCCATATTTTAGTTAAAAGTGGGATTGAAATTCATCACATAAACTATATACGAATACAGTCATTCATCAGGAGAGAGAGAGAGAGAGAGAGAGAGAGAGAGAGAGAGAGAGAGAGAGAGAGAGAGAGAGAGAGAGAGAGAGAGAGAGAGAGAAATAATAACAATACCGAATTCCATCACATAAATTATATACGAATACAATCATTCATCACGAGAGAGAGAGAGAGAGAGAGAGAGAGAGAGAGAGAGAGAGAGAGAGAGAGAGAGAGAAATTCCTGAGGCAAAAGTGAGGGTGTGGAGATGGGTTTGTGCGTGCGTACGTTTGTGTAGGTGGTGAAGGTTACCTCGATGCCTCAGGTAACTGATTTGGAATGTGACCCCGCTTAAATGCATATCGCGAACGCATGCCAAAAAGGAGAGAGAGAGAGAGAGAGAGAGAGAGAGAGAGAGAGAGAGAGAGAGAGAGAGAGAGAGAGAGAGTAGTCATACCGAGGTAAGGTGAGGGGATTGAGCTTCTGTTCTCTAAATTTTTATGAGAGTTAAAAAAGTACATTATATATATATATATATATATATATATATATATATATATATATATATATATACATATGTGTATATATACATATATAATGTGTATAACATATATATATATATATATATATATATATATATATATATATATATATATATATATATATATATATATATATATATATGTGCATAGATAGATAGATAGATAGATAGAAAGATAGATAGATAGATCAGATCATAGGCAGAAGTTTATCACTATTTCTGCTTTTGTCTTGAGCCGTCGGACGAAGTGTTAGGATAGATTAAAATTCTCTGACAATCATCATCATCATCATCATTATAATTTTAATTAAAATAAGACTCTTATTGACTATCATTGTTATTTGTCTTTTTTTTTACTCACCGTGCTCATGATAGTAAAAATGTAGTACAGAATGAGGGAAATTCACAATAGCATCGTACAATTAACTAACAATGATTGTTTCGTCTTCACGTTTTCCAATTGTTCTAATAAATTCTCTTGGTCACATATGTTCTGAAGTGTCCGTTCCATTTTGAAGAACACTAACATTCCTACCTCGAAAGGACAATGATTACTTCTTTATAACTGATTCTCATAAGTATTAAGAACTCTTTCTTCTTCTTCTTCTTCTTCTTCTTCTTCTTCTTCTTCTTCTTCTTCTTCTTCTTCTTCTTCTTCTTCTTCTTCTTCTGCATCTTTTCCACTTCTATGTGGGGTCGATGTTAATGACAGCTTTCCTCATAAGTAGCATAAACATAGACAGAAAATTTTTATTATTTTCATTTTGTTTAGTTTAAAATTTACTGTGAATGGTATTAGTGATAGTATTACATAGTTTTGAAAGTAATGTAAATAGGCCTACTAATGACAGTGCCAAATTATGGCATCAGAATTATTACTCTTGGTTAAGCATGGCTTTACGTCATTAGGTCATAGTTTTCTAAAAATAATTATATTCTACCATATTCAGTATCTCAAAAATCATTCAGTTGTCTGCAAGTGAATCGGCAAAATACAATTTATATATTGTCAGGAATAGAGAGAATGTAGTTCAATAGTAAAGATGTATTCCTGTCTGCACTTGCAAACTCTGTGAAAGGTTTATGCACTGTTTAATGATAATCATTAACTTGACATAATTGCCGGGATTGTTATGAAAATGTTATTTTCGTTGTTTGTAAAAAAATCGCTGGAATTTTTCCATTTAATGTTGATTGCTTCTGGTCTTTTTCTTTGCATATATATATATATGTATATATATAAATACGTATATATATATATGATATATATACATATATATATATACTTTATATATATAATTATATAATTATTTACATAAATACATACATACATATATATATATGTATATGTATATATGTATATATATATATATATATATATATATATATAATATATATATGTATATATGTATAAATACATATAAATATATACATATATACACATTACATGTATATATATATATATATATATATATATATATATATATATATATGATTAGTCAAATCCTCATTTAATTGGAAAGGTATATATTAAAAAATTAGATCTCTTTCTCTCGCTCATTATATTAGGAATGTAATACGCTGTACACCTTATACATTATTTATACAAATAATCAACAGCGTAAGTTTAATTTAGAATGTAAATGAATCTAAGATGGCAACTCGGAAACGGTCTTCTTTAGCGTCACTCCGCTCTGAGATATCAAAATTAATTTATATATATATATATATATATATATATATATATATATATATATATATATATATATATATCGTATATATATATATATATGTATGTATATATAAATGTATAATACTATATATATATATATATATACATATATATATATATATATATATATATATATATATATGATATCAAAATATATATTAACTTTATCACTAACACAATTGTTCTGTGCATTAATACAATTACTAACAGGACCTCATTGAAACTGGATGGTATCTAGCGGAGATTATTTATTAAAAAAAAACAGTTTCTCAAAAAATATTTTTGAATAAATATCTCCGGTAGATACCATCCAGTTTCAGTGAGGTCCTGTTAACTGAAACGTCTTACAAAATTTCTCAGTTTTTTTATTATAGTCCTGTTTCTCATTTTTCGTAACTATTTTATTATTCACATTTTACTCAGGAAGTTTTTGCCGCACTTTCTTTTTTAAAGATTTCTTATGGTTCAGTTGACAGTTAAATCGCGTGCATGTTCAAAATTTTAAAGAATAGATATGTATATAAGTATGCATGTAAGTATATATATATATATATATATATATATATATATATATATATATATACATATATATATATATATGTATGTATGTATGCATATGTATTTAGTTATTTATTATATTTAATATATACTGTATATATATATATACATATATATGTATACCTATATATACATATACATATACATATACACATATATATATATATATATATATATATATATATATATATATATATA
>NC_089792.1:10353214-10383214 GCF_040412425.1 Macrobrachium rosenbergii | reverse complement strand
CATTTCACACTCCATACAGGCGAAAATTTCAGGAACTTCTGTAACCACCGTTATCCTTCTTGCTAAAGCATCTGGAGCGGTGGTTCTCAATCAGGGGAAATTCTTCCCTAGGGGGGAATTTCAGATTTTCCGGGGGGGAATTGTGACCACAGATTGGCAGGCTCAAACTGGCTCTAGGACCACACAAAACGCAGTGTGCATCGGTCGGCATTACTGTGAGGTCACGCTGGGCTTTCTCTCCGCTAGCTTGTGTGTTTGTGTTAGTATTTTGTTGCATATTATTTGGAATGCACCTTTTGAGGCAGACACTTTTGGAAAGGGTGGGGCCGGGGAGGGGGGATGACATTCTGACATATGGTGAAAGGTGCATGGGCCAAAAAAGGTTGAGAACCACTGATCTAGAGCTTTACTCTTCTCTTGTAGGCTTGTAGGTTCAAGTCAATTCACATCTCTCCAATTCTGCTATTGGTTATCATATTACTTTGCCTTACCCAAACTCCATGGCTTCGCCATGATTTTCCTCACAATCTAGGTCAATATATATGACTCTTTTCTTAGAAGTCCAGTTATGTAACAAGTTCATATTGTATTCTGCGTGGTCCTTCTAGAGATTTAGGAATGAACTGGTTCCTCTGGTGTTTCTTTACGTAGTGTCTGTAATGATTCGTTCTTGCTTATTGTATTGATAATAAACCAGTTTAGTTTTTCCTGGGAATATTTTCTTGTATAACCTCTTACAGTGAATGGGGAATTTGGTGTAGAAGCTCTTTAGAAACCTGCAGTCTACTCCGTACCCACTGATGATGTCTGTGTGGAGCTGAAATCTAATTTTGATGTAGAACTCACATTAAAACTTATATCTTAAATGAAGTTTAATAATTTTATTTTAGAAGCTTGTACCCAGTGCCTGTGGTGTGATTAAATCAATTACTCATGTAATTCAGACATCATGGTGATTGCATAATGATTTGTTATCTCTGGAGACTTCAGTGTTCAGCACAGGCTGACTTATATCTGGTGTTACTGATAAGCACGGCAAGTAATACGCTTGGGAAGTCAGCTATGGAATTCATTGTTCCCTAGTGATACTGTAGCCCACAGATATATCTGCTAAATCGAACTGATGGGGTCCAGCCATAGTTGAAGTTAAAGTCTGTGAATTTATTGGCAAATCTGATCCCTGTGTCAGAGTGGTTGACAATTTGGTCAGCACATGCCTAGTACCGCTGACGATAAAGAAACTGTGGCCCAAGTGTCATGCCAATGATAATTATAAATTTTTTTAGTATAAAGGTAACCCTTATTGATAAGCTGTTCCATGATTTGAATTTGCATAAGTAACCCTGTATCTGATGATTATAAATACTTCACTGTACTTATAAGATTGATAATACCTTCATCTCCAATGCTTTTTTTTCACGACACCTAAGAAACATAGTATTTGTTTCTTTCAAAAACTAGGTATTGTTCACAAGGCTTCCCATAGTAATTATGAATACAATATTGTTTTAATTCAATATCTCCCACAACATTTGTCCTACAGTTGTTGGATTATTGTTGTCCTGTCTGGATGTCGTCAGGTCCACAGAATCATCTTCATCTTCTAGACATGATTGTTTGTAGTTTTGGGTTAATTTTCCTCAACGAATTGAAATGTGATTCATACCACTTTTCGGCTATTTAGTACAAGGTCTTTTTCAACAGAAAATTAGCCTCTGCGCTGTTGATGCCTGCATCTTAAAAACCAATGCTTGCTTCCTGCTTTACGGAGCATCATTATCAGTAATCCTTAGAGGTGGTACATAATCAAAGTGTCCATTACCACAAGCCTTTCATTCCTTGCATTATAGAATTGTGAGTAGGTTTTCTTGTCAGTATCATTGACTGTCAGCTTCCATGATGGCGAAGCTCATAAGTTTGATGTCTTATTATATGAGTGGTCTGTGCGCTATTGCCTTATATTGCCTTACTTAGACTGACTGACTTGTGCTTCTGTCCTGCAATGGAAATATTTATTTCATCGTAAAGCAGTTTTTATTTATTTGTTCCTTTCTTTGTTATTATCCTTCTTTTCGCTTTCTCATTTTTTTGTGGAACAGGTCTCTGTGTTTTGGAAGTTTGCTTTGCTAGTGAATAACATACAAGTCCATATTTATGCCCATTCGTTTTGAATGAGAAGGATAATAATAATAATAATGACGTGTCCAGAAGAAAAAAAGAGAGCAATTTGGTTACATAAAGAATATTATTTTCCAAAGTATGTAAAATTAGCGAGGCTGGAAATGATAAGATTCTTAACCGGGTCCGTTACCATTTAAGCATGAAGGAGAATCTGTTTTTATTCTGTGGGGAGATAATTTTCGAAAAATTATGATTTCACCCGACACCTAATTTATTTACGAAAGCCTCAGTGTTAACCGGTAATTTTTCCACTAGGACTGGAAGCGAGTCATTGATCAAACGTTAACTTGTCAATGGTATTTTAGACATCTTCGTAGCAATGACTTTCTTTGTGTAGTAAATTGTTCAGTTAAATATACAATTACGATTTTGAAATCATTTTTCACTTTTTAACAGAAAAAGTCGATGATGTAGGTCTCTCTCTCTCTCTCTCTCTCTCTCTCCTTTTTACATTATATATTATATATATATATATATATATATATATATGCATATGTATAGTATATATATATATATATATATATATAAATATATCTTGTTTTTACATTATATACTGTATATTATGCATATATATATATATATATATATATATATATTATTATATTATATATATATATATATATATATATATATATATATATATATATATATATCAAATATCAAACCTAAGTAATTAATTAAGCTAAAATTTTAAGAGTCAAAGAGCTGTCAAGTGTCACTTAAAAATTCTCACTGGAATTACATTGGATTAAGTTAATCATGATGATGATGATAATAAAATAATCCGGATCTAACATTCCGAGGAAAGTGAGACTTGAGAGAAACGCTGCTGATTATTATCTCTCTCTCTCTCTCTCTCTCTCTCTCTCTCTCTCTCGCGCGCTAACGGTAAATATCGACAGCCGATATCATTTTAGTCGATCGTGATTGGCGGAAGCTCGTGTTGGTCGTCACCAATTATTCCCCGTAGGGGGTTAGCGCCGTCAGTGCACCTCACGCGGTGCGCTGTAGGCATTACTCAAGGTTCTTTGCAGCGTCCCTTCGGCCCCTAGCTGCAACCCCTCTCGTTCCTTTTACTGTACCTCCCATCATATTCTCGTTCTTCCATCTTACTACTTTCCACCCTCTCGTAACAGTTGATTCATTGTGCAACTGCGAGGTTTTCCTCCTGTTACACCTTCCAGACCTTTTTACTCTCAGTTATCCTTTCAGCGCTGAATGACCTCATAGGTCCCGGCGCTTGGCCTTTGGCCTAAATTCTGTTTTCAATTCAATTCATATTCATCACCAATCAGAGGGGAGACAGCAGCTTCAATGTCGACTGTGGATATTTATCTCCAATAATTAATCATCCTATTTTTGCACTGATCTGCAACAGTGTTTTATGGAAGTAGATGATTTATTGATTTTCATTACGAAAGTTGTGGACTTGATATTATGAGGATGCTATTTTGAAGGTCTTCCTTTTCATTCTCTTCCCTTGTCTCTAGCAAAATATAAGATTAGTAATAAATTTCCACCAGCAGTCGAAGAAAATACAATGTCATGAAAATTTGATAACTTGATCGAACTGCCATTTTGTGTTGAACGTAATATGTAATTCCATGAACTCTCTCAGATTGATAAAAGTACTAAGTGTCCTCTCAGCACCGTTATGATATTCAAGTAATAATTTGATATATTTTAGTTTTCTGTAAAAGAAAACTATTGTGCCGGCTTTGTCTGTCCGTCCGCACTTTATTCTGTCTGCACTTTTTCTGTCCGCCCTCAGTTCTTAAAAACTACTGAGGCTAGAGGGCTGCAAATAGGTATGTTGATCATCCACCCTCCAATCACCAAACATACCAAATTGCAGCCCTCTAGACTAAATAGTTTTATTTTATTTAAGGTTAAAGTTAGCCATAATCGTGCTTCTGGCAACGATATAGGATAGGCCACCATCGGGTGTTTTTTAAAGTTTCATGGGCCGCGGCTCATACAGCATTATACCGAGGCCACCGAAAGACAGATCCATTATCGGTGGCCTTAGTTATACGATGTAGCGGGTGTACAGAAAACTCCATTGCGCTGAAGAAAATTCGGCGCATTTCTTTGTTTAGTTTCGTCTCCGGCAAAAATATTGCTCATTCAGGTTGATTACATCACCCATAAATATTTCATAAAATCCCCTGTACACGTTCTCAGACACGACGGAATCAAATCACGCTTGCGAACCAAGAAATTAAAAATTAAAATAAAGCAATAGCAACAACACTGAATCAGGTTGGTGCCTTATGATATTTAAATTCGTACGACCATCGCGTCTAAACACCATTTCCACAGGGGAACTCTTTTTAATTTAATGTCTTGGAGTTTAGTTTGCCTCTGCCTCGAGAAAAAGGGTGTGTTGCTGCATACTCAGCCCGTATTATTATCTGAAAATGAACAGGTCGCTGAAATAGAAATGTGTCATAGAAGTGTTGCGAAAGGAAGATGCGTGTGAGAACTAAATCACTTGTTGGTGCACACCTTTTGCGATCGTTTGATTTGAATTGAGTGTAGAATTTAGGCCAGATGCCAAGCACTGGGACCTATGAGGTCATTCAGCGCTGAAAGGGAAATTGGCAGCAAATAGGTTTGAAAGGTGTAACGGGACGAAAGCCTCGCAGTTGCACTATGAATCAGCTGTTAAGAGAGGATGGAAAGTAAGATGGAAGAAAGAGAATATGAAAGGAGGTACAGTAAATGGAGTGAAAAGGGTTGCAGCTAGGAGCCGAAGGCACGCTGCGAAGAACCTTAAGTAATACCCACAGTGCACCGCATGAGGTGCACTGACGGCACTAACCCCTCCTACGGGCCGATCGTTTTCGCTTCCTAAGATCCGTATGGCCTGGATATATAACGTTGGAATACACGAGGCTAAAGTAGAGCCTGTAATAAAAGTGATTGTAATCTCAATCAGTTGTTGCTGCATGTCTTTTACTGATCATTTTCACTTCATAACATTTTGTCTAGACTGGATGACCTCATAGGTCCCAGCGCTTGGCCTTTGGCCTAAATTCTTTATTTCAGTTCTAGCTTTTGCTAAGAGTTCGTTCTCCACATACGGTCGTTGGCGTGTTTCCAGCCTGTTTGTGACATGTATGCAGTAAGTTGCTGACGTGTTTATGACATGTTTTACTGTAGGCGGACGCACCCTAAAGGGATTTTAGACTTTGGTTTTCCGTTGAATAAAAGCGTTGGCAAGTCATTTCTTAGTAAGACACCTGATTAATTTAACAGTCAGCTCTTTAATAAACAAGTAAAGATGCGCCGAAGTTTCTTCGGCTCAATTGAGTTGTCTGTACAACGTATAATCAAGGCCACCGAAAATGGATCTATCTTTCGGTGGTCTCGGTATAATGCTGTATGAGCCGCGCCCCATGAAACTTTAGCTACGGCTCGGTGGTGGCCTATCCTGTATCGTTGGCAGAAGCACGACAATGGCTAACTTTAACCTTAAATAAAATTAAAACTGCTGAGGCTAGAGGGCTGCAATTTGGTATCTTTGATGAATGGAGGGTGGATGATCAACATGCCAATTTGCAGCCCTCTAGTCTCAGTAGCTTTTAAGATCTGAGGGCGGAGAGAAAAGTGTGACGGACGGACAAATAGCCATCTCAATAGTTTCCTTTTACAGAAAACTAAAAATACTTAAAGATTCCCTGTTGGTATTTTGATCAAATATTCAATCTTTCCATAGGAGTTCATTTCAGTGATAATCACTTCTGTTTTTTTGTATTAGTTTTGATTTAGCTGGCAGAAGAAGATAGAAGTTAATGGAGTTTTGTTCTTGTGTAGAACAATGCATTAGATCGTTGTGTTCTCACCTTTTAATCATTTGTAATCTGTTCTGTGACAAGCAAATAATCTTATCTCGATCTAGTTATCGTTTCAGATGCTACGTCTCAGCCAAGCAGTTTGTTACACATATTTTCCAAGCATGTTGCTGCAAAGTAATGCATTTTGTATTTCATATTTCATTCATTGCTTTCCCGTTAGACTTTCTGAGAATTTAATAATCAGAAATTGCTTCAGATTATGAAACCTTTATATTTAATCACACTGAAAAAATACGACTCGATTCCCCTTCTTCTCTGTCTTTGGCAGTGAATGGCTGAAAGTGCCGCAGTGCTTGACTTGACAGCCTAAAATTAATTTCATATATAAATCAACATATGACCTGAGGTAAGGTCTGTTCGGTGATTTCTGTGCGTTTTTGAACATTTTCCATTTTTTTAGAACTTTCATTAGTGTCCGGGACACCTGCGATTCTCTCCGTGGTGGGGTAGTGCCGTCAGTGCACCTTCTGCAGTGCACTGTAGGCATTACTTAAGGTTCTCTGCAGCGTCCCGTCGGCCCCAGCTGCAACCCCTTTCATTCCTTTGACTGTACCTCCGTTCATATTCTCGTTCTTCCATCTTAGTGTCCACCCTCTCCTAACAATTGATTCATAGTGCAACTGCTTTGAGGTTTTTCTCCCGTTACACCTTTCGGTACTTTTTACTGTCAGTTTCCAGTTAAGCACTGAATGACCTCATGGGTTCCAGTACCTGGCCTTTGGCCTAAATTCTGTATATTGTATTGTACTCTATTCTATTCACAGCCATCAGCTCATGCAATACTCTATATTTACGCTTCGAAATGTTTTAAAAGCACTAAAGGTAAATGTAAAATGAGAAAAGGAATATTTATAACGAAAAGAGGTGTCAGTTATTTTCCGAAAGGTGCGATGCATCTTACAAATGAAATTTTATGTATAGGTAAGGAAGAGTTCATCAGTTTAACATTAAATTTATTTGCATCAAGTTGGGAGAGATGGATATATATATATATATCATGTGTGTGTGTGGGTGTGTGTGTGTGTGTATATGTATATATATATATATATATATATATATATATATATATATATATATATATATATATGTATTTATATATATATATATATATATATATATATATATATATACATATTACATAGATGTATATATATTATATATTCATTCTACTGTGTTAAGCTTCAGTAAGACGGGATGATTTAGTTGACACATACAAAAGATTATGGAAGCCAAACCAGAGTTATTGGAAGCCATAATATATATATATAGTTATATATATATATATATATATATATATATATATACACACATTATATGGGGAAGAGAAGAGAGGGATATCAAGTTGATGACTATAACGCTAACAGAGGTTATAACTTAAGGTATATCTCTAATATAACACGACTAAAACAATGACGACGATAGAAAATCACTTCACCGCCCATGAATAAGATGCAAAAGTGAACGTGTATATTTACACTTAGAATGATAATGTCGAGACGAGAGCAACATAGTAGTAGACAAATTCAGTAAGCGATAAGATAAGGAAGTTCAGTCGAGTCTGAAGGTTGAAGGTCGTGTCCTTGAAATGACTAGAAATGTGCTTAGGTCTAGCGTCGCAAGGAGGAAGAACAAAATACATAAGAGGAGTTTTGTGTTTAGTGAACTGGAATTGAAACTGGAATATAAAATTTACACCAAAGGCCAAGCACTGGGACCCATGAGGTCATTCAGGCCGAAAGGGAATTTGAGAGTAAAGAAGGCTTGAGAGGTGTAACAGGAGGAAGACCTCGCAGTTGCACTATGACACCATTGTAAGGAGAGGGTGGAAAGTAGGATGGAAGAAAGATAATATGAAAGGAGGGACAGCAAAAGGACTGAAAGAGGGTTGCAGCTAGGGGTCGAAGGGACTCTGCAAAGAACCTTGAGTAGTGCCTACAGTGCACCGCGTGATATGCACTGATTTGTGTCAGATCAAAGGCAAAGAGACTCCGTAGGGGAGTAGTGCCGTCAGTGCACCTCATGCTGTACACTGCAGGCATTACTTAAGGTTCTTTGCAGCGTCCCTTCGGCCCCTAGCTGAAACCCCTTTCATTCCTTTTACTGTGCCTCCGTTCATTATCTTTCTTCCAAGTTACCTTCCACCCTGTCCTAACATTTGATTAATAGTGCAACTGCGAGGTTTCCTCCTGTTACACCGTTCTAACCTTTTTACTGTCAATTTCCATTTCAGCGCTAAATGGCTTCATAGATCCCAGGGCTTGGCCTTTGGCCTAAATTCTATATATTCTTCTATTCTTGGTCTACACTTTACACTGTGGTGACTTCTCATACACACATCACAGCAGGTTGAAAACAAGTCAACAGCTGTAAGCGGAGAATGTGTCTGTCAAATGCTGGATAATCGTATGAAGCACTGGTTAGGACTAACACTAAGTCGTTCGCTTGTATTTAATCTGTTGGTGATGGCGGTGAGATCAGTTACGGACGCGTTTAGGCTATGTTTTACTGTAGTGTGGAAGCACCTTTAGAGAGCATTAAATGCGAGAGGAAGCTGAAAGTATGGATCACGGGATAAAAGATGCAGATAAAGACGTTTCGTTAGAAGAGAATGCAGCTGGTCACTGACAGAGTGGGCAGTTTGCTTGGACGTTGAATGCCATTGATTAGAAGAGAGATACTGCTCACTGGATCGATGTGAATCTGAGATTGGTTGTGCGAGACACTGCCTGGAAAATAAAAGATGGAAAGAAGTTAATAAAATGGCTGTTGGAGTTGATACGAATAGAGTTATGATCTGAAAACGTAAGGTATGTCTTGTCTGAGGAATGGGTCCGATAAAAACCGGATTAGTTTAGTACTAATCTTCCTCTTAAACGAAGTAGACGCAAGTTTTGTACAAAGATTTTCCTCTGCACGAACTCAAAGGAAATTGCGTTACGTAATGGAAATCCACATGACAAGCTGTTAATCAAGAAAATGTAAATGTAGACATGTTAGAAAGAGAGGAAGTAGCGCGCAGTTTTGAGTATCTTTTGTCCATTCTTGAAGATTTATGTGAAAAGTTTGAAAGCGAAAGGAAAACCCAAATGGTTCAGGTAAATCTGCTGAAAGTGTCTGATACGAGTGATAAAAATGAAAATGAGATTGCTGGGGGAGTCATAGTAAGGATGCTGTTTTACTAAGAAGAATTATTTTACGATTTCCATGACAGAACAGCTTATGCGGACAAGCTAACTGATAATCTGCCTTTGAAGTAGACTGGGGGTTATGTTGTGTCAATTCTCTTGTTGGAAATTACTGCATCTTCTGTACTGATTGAGAAATGGGAGGTACCAGTAAAAGAACGGGATGGATACAAACTGAAGTTGTCAAGAACAGGCTGTGATTGGAACGTTGGAATGGCTGATGACTTTAACTTCTCGTACTTTTGACCGGTTGTACTATAGTTACGGAAAATAGAAAGGTTATATGGACGAGTTAGACAAATTTCATTTGTGAGATTTTTTTTTCTGAGGTGAAGAGGCTGAGCGTGGCTGCCAAAAACAAGCTCTGTCACTGAGGAAAACCTCGTGTTAATGGACCTCTCCAGCTTCCTGGAAAAGCTTAGAATAGATTAAGGGCCTCTGGAAATAGGTCTACACCTGGCATAGAGCGTCTGTAAGAGTGACACATGAAATGAACAGAAAGAATGAAAGATGATGGAAGAATGAAAAAGGTGGTGATTACAGAATGAGGACATGATGAATCACGCAGAGTGATTCAAGCACGAACTCAGCAGATTATCAAATTTAAATTTCAAAAGAGGCAAATATTAGAATGCTTAACAAAGCTGATGTGTCGTTTTCTTTACTGAATTACACGAGTGCATGCATACAGGAAGTTAATTACATTATTACATTTCAACATAAATTTCCCCTTCCTCCTAAAGTAGTCTCATTCTAGTCTTTCCACTGTTGTTGAAGTAACATTAATCACACAGCTTTTGAGAGAGAGAGAGAGAGAGAGAGAGAGAGAGAGAGAGAGAGAGAGAGAGAGAGAGAGAGAGAGAGAGAGAGTGAGTGTGTGTGTCTCAAGGCAACGGAGGCTCACAAGTCGAGTGTCAGTTTGAAATTCATTTCTGTTTATCCATATGTATGCAAGCGTCTAAATTCCTCTGAGAGAGAGAGAGAGAGAGAGAGAGAGAGAGAGAGAGAGAGAGAGAGAGAGAGAGAGAGAGAGAGAGAGTTGCAAATAAATAGAACAAACGACTCTCCCTTCCCTTTCCTATTTTTTCTCACTTCGCGTTTTATTTCCTCTCTTCTCCCCCTCACTCTTTTTAAGTTTCTCTCATTTTTCCCGGTGGATCCGTAAACCAACTATTTATCATTTTTGTCCTTTTCCCTTCTGAATTGTTGTCTTTCCCTTTCCTTGGACAATGTTTCCTTTCCCCACTTACGGCTTCGTCCAGCCTCCCAGCAATATTTCCCTCAATATTGCCGTGGCAGATATTACAGTTTTGTATTTGTTGTGGTGCTATCTAAGCACATTGGTTAACAAAATAGTCTTTTTAGTTTTCTGAAAAGAGAACTGTTGTGCTGGCTTTGTCTGTCCGTCCGCACTTTTTCTGTCCTCCTTCAGATCTTAAAAACTACCGAGGATAGAGGGCTGCAAATTGGTATGTTGATCATCCACCCTCCAGTCATCGAACATACCAAACTGCAGCCCTGTAGCCTCAGCAATTTTCAATTTAAGGTTAAAGTTAGTCATAATCTCGACTTCTGGCAACGGTAGAGGCCAGGCCACCACCGGGCCGTGGTTAAAGTTTCATGGGCCGCGGCTCATACAGCATTATAACGAGACCACCGAAAGTGTCTTTCCTTCTGTTCGTTTCATAGATGCTGTTATTCCATGACAAAATTCACTCGGACGTTTAATTTCCTGTTCAGGAAGTACTATAGAATCCGTCTTTCAGATTACTGCGAATGTGTCTGTGGAATTCTTTTCCTTGGGTAATCTACCGGTTTTCTTATTTACTGAAGTCTCTTTGTAGTTTTAGCATGATGGATGAAAGAGTATTTGATATGACTGGCATTCTTTTTGTCTGGAGTGTTTATTCACTTAAAACCACAAGAATTAAACCAATTCTTGGTTTCATGAAGAACAAGAAATTTCACGCTAAACACTTGGAGCATTTATTCACTTAAAACCACAAGAATTAAATCAAGATTTGGTTTCACGAAGAATAAGAAATTTCACTCTAAAAACCTGGAGCATTTATTCACTTAAAACCACAAGAATTAAAATGGTTTCAAGAAATCTTGAAATTTGACCCTAAACGAAGAATTTATTCACCTAAAACCACAATAATTAAACCAATTCTTGGTTTTCATAAAGAACAAGAAATTTCACGCTAGACACCTGGAGCATTTATTCACTTAAAACCACAAGGATTAAACCAATTCTTGGTTTCACGAAGAACAAGTAATTTCACGCTGAACACCATCTTATTTCTCACTGGACTCGAGATCAAAAGAGCCCTGCAAGTGACATGGAAAAGCTGCAGACGGAGATAAATATTTTCCTGCCCATTCCCTTCGATCAAGTTCTTAGTCCTCACGAGTCCTGGATCACACCGGAGGACCTCTGAACCGCGCGACCTGAGCCTCGTGTTTATGGTCCTTTTTCAAACTTTCGTCTCCTTTTAGCAAGAATGACGACGACCTGGGTACGACGGACGAGGAGCTGGTTTTTTGAGAGAGAGACCACCAGCGCTGTGAAATAAAAAAATGTAAATAGAAGACGGAAAAGACTAAAAACAAAAGAGAGAGAGAGAGACTATTCAGGTAGTCTTGGGGTATGTCGGAGTTCTGGAATGTTTATCGTAATGTTCTGATAAAAACAAGGATGGTTTTTACACCGAAATATCATGCTCATTGATTAACCTTTTCTGATAGTACGAGAGAGAGAGAGAGAGAGAGAGAGAGAGAGAGAGAGAGAGAGAGAGAGCCCTCAAACGTTTTAAAGGCCAAGCATTATGTAATCCTGGTAGCTTGAGTCTAGAGGTGAAGAAGATGAAGAAGAAGAAGAAGAAGACTCGTGTGTCGAAGGAGATGCCTCCGACAACGAGAGCTCATTATCAGCACCAGCTCAAGGCACTACCGGATGCTATAATCCTCACCCTCTCCCCATTCCTCCCCCCTCCTCTCCGTCTCCGTCCACTTTTATTCACTATCAGCTTACTCCTCCCTCTCTCCCTCTCTCCCCCCTCTTTCTCTCCCTCCTCTCATACCTCCAGCCTACACCTCTCCGTAACGCCACACTCGACCTGACACCTTCATCCTTAAATAAGACCCCTCCCCCCCCACCATCCTCTCCTGCCCTACAAACTTCGCCTCATTAGTAGTTTGTGAGGTAGATAAATTGTCTCTTCATCAGGGCGTCCTATAACTTCCGACATCTTATTAAGCCTTATACATATATATATATATATATATATATATATATATATATATATATATATATATATATATATATATATATATATTCCTGACATCTTATATATATATATATATATATATATATATATATATATATATATATATATATATATATATATATATATATATATATATATATATATATATATATATATATATATATATATATATATATATATATATATATATATATATATATATATATATATATATATTATTTGGGATGCTCTGGGAGGAAAGTTCCTTTAACTGAATTGCTCTTAAGGAAAGGTGGAATTTTCTTTCACTTTTTTTTTTTTTTTTGTTTATTGTTACTCGTAGGTCATTTGGTATATCGTTCTGTTGGATGGTTGATCGTCGTGTTTGAATCATGTCTTTTCGTAACTTTTTTGTTCGCATTAAGGAGAAATCAGTTTTTTCAGCATATACAGTATAATATATATATATATATATATATATATATATATATATATATATATATATATATATATATATATATATATATATATATATATTATATATATTCTATATTTTATATGTATTATATACATATATATGTTTTTGTTATATATATTTGTATGTATTATGTATATTGCTTTCAATTTTCACACACACACACATATATAAACAGATATATATATATATATATATATATATATATATATATATATATATATATATATATAATGTGTGTGTGTGTATGTATAAATACACAATATATATGTATATATATGTGTGTGTGCATGTATGTATGTGTATATTTGTATGATGTATGTATGTATGCATGGTATGTGTGCATACAAGAGAGAGAGAGAGAGAGAGAGAGAGAGAGAGAGAGATGATATATTCTGCACTGAAATGAAAACAAATTACATATTCTAATAACAGCGTGGCATCATTTCGACCCTTGCCAATAATCACGCGGCGTGGCACCATTTCTGCTAATGCCAATATTATCCTTCGCACATTTGGCGAGGCCTTGGCACTGGTGGAGGGGGGTGGGGAAGAGTGCCCAGGCACCGTGTTAGGAACATTAATATCACATTTTTTTAATTATCTGATTTAGTTACAATGCTTAATTTTAATGCTCCTTTAACGCGGAAGTGTGCATATGTTAATATTTAGCGAAGGTTTTTTTAAATTTAAAGTTGTATATATGCTAATATTTAGCGAATTTTTTTTAAAATTTAAAGTTGTATGTATGTTAATATTCAGCGAAGGCTGTTTTTTTTTTTTTTTTAATTTAAATTAATGTACATTAGCGAAAATAATGTAGAAATAACAGTGGCGGAATGCATTGCACATCCTGATTTATTTTCGTTTTAGACTGAGTATTTTTTTATGAGAGAGAGAGAGAGAGAGGCTTCTCCAAAACTGTGATAGCGTAAAAGTGTTGGCACGTTGAAAGTTTAATATAGCACTTTGTGATACGATGTTGCATTACGTCCGCACCTGCAACAGACAGCTTTCTGCAATAGGCTGTGTTTGTTCTTGTCAATCGAGAGAGAGAGAGAGAGAGAGAGATAAGAGATTCTCTAAAAGTGTGATAGCGTGAGTGTTGGAGCTTAATTTAGCACTTTGTGATGCGATGTTGCATTACGTCTAAAAGGCTGTGTTTGTTCATGTCAATAGAGGTTCCTCATTGGAAGGTTGGCATCGTTGCAAGCACTCTGCTGGGCCGCGTTGATTAGCGACCAGGGCTGAAAATTAGAGAAATTTATTTCTGGTGATAGAAATTCATTTCTAGGCTGTGTTTGTTCCAAACTGTCAATCGTAAAATAAATCTAAGAGAGAGAGAGAGAGAGAGTTAGAGAGAGAGAGAGAGAGAGAGAGAGAGAGAGAGAGAGAGAAGACTGCAGTAATATGCACTTCCCTTTTGTCCACTGGAATCTTGAAGATGTAAAAAGGCATTTCCTTTGTCGAGAAAATTTCCCACGTCTGAAAGGAGAATTTCTCCGCCCCATTATCCACTTGTGACGGATTGGAGATATGCCTTTGCTCAGTCCTTGTTGCCATTCGTGTTGTTCCTGCCGTTGCTTTTTTGTTGTTTTCGTTGACTACTGTTTGTTGTTTGTGATTCTTGAGTAGAGAGAGAGAGAGAGAGAGAGAGAGAGAGAGAGAGAGAGAGAGAGAGAGAGAGAGAGAGAGAGAGAGTGTCCGTATGTCCCACGATAATGGTAGTTCATAGCTGTAGTGTCAGTTTGAAATTCATTGAAAGTTTTGTACATGTGTGATGGAAGTCTTTAAAATCCCCTGAGAGAGAGAGAGAGAGAGAGACAATGAGACAAGATTTCATGTTACCTGATATTCATTGAAAGGGTCTGAATATTTATGTTTTGGTTTTTGAAGCCCATGTCAGTTTGAAATACTAGCACATAGTTTTCCTAGGGTCTTTTATTGGCTTTATTTCCACCAAAATATGTTAATTCGCCTTCAGGTTCTTTCGAAAGATATATCAAGTAAACGTGATGTCACTCTCTTCATTAATTTTTTATTGAAAGCCACCCTAATGTCTTTTTGTAGGTCGGTATGAAAATTTCGTTGGAAATACATACTGAAAATGCGTCATAATAATGTATGCATTATGAAACAAGTAAAAAATGCGCTGAAGTTTCTTTTGCGCAATCGAGTTTTCTGTGCAGCCGCTACAGCGTATAATCAAGGCCACTGAAAATAGATATATCTTTCTGTGGTTTCGGTATAATACTATATGAGCCGCGGCCCATTAAACTTTAACCACGGACCGGTGGTGGCCTAACCTATGCCGTTACCAGAAGCACAAATATATCTAACTTTAACCTCAAGTAAAATAAAAACAACTGAGGCTCGAGGGCTGCAATTTGGTATGTTTGATGATTGGAGGGTGGATGATCAACATACCAGTTTGCAGCCCTCTAGCCTCAGTCATTTTTAAGATCTGAGGGCGGACAGAAAAATTGCGGACGGACAGACAAATAGCATCTCAATAGTTTTCTTTTACAGAAAAACTAAGACGTCTGGTTATCAAATTTGCCACATATGACAGAGTGATCTATTTACCCGTTGTATAAAGCCTTATATTCTTCGTATTCTTTATATAATCCCTTATTCTTTATGATCTTTGACTTGTTTTTTTTTTGTTTTCCATTTTGCCTTTGTGGTTTCCAGGGAGATTGTTGTGGCTACGACATCTTTCCTCCTGGAATTAGTGGTGGGGCTTAGCAGTTGTTCTTCCAGAATTTTCTGTTGAGTATTATAGACCCACAACAAAATATGTTATATTATTATATATATATATATATATATATATATATATATATATATATATATATATGTATATATATATATATATATATATATATATATATATATATATATATATAATTTTCATGTGTCCAAACATGAAGTAACAAATTTGAGCAAACTTACAGAAATTAGGAATGGTTTCTGCACATAACGTGTGTCTATATATGTATGTATAAATATGTTTGATGTGTGCAAATTTATAAATATATATGTATGAATTTACACACACACACACACATATATATATATATATATATATATATATATATATATATATATATATATATAAATATACATATATGTATATGTATACATGTACATTTGCACATACATACATAAATAGACATACGAATTTTTGTAAGTTTGCTCAGATTTTTTACTTCACATTTGGACACATGAAGAAGAATTTTTTTTTTTGATTTTTTTCATCCATTTCTTTCAAGTTTAATATACAGCCTAATTAAGTGACAAAAAAAAAAAAGACAGGAAGGGCAACATAGCAGTTTTTTCCGTAAGCGAAGCAAAAACATACTACCAAGATTGATGGCAGAGTGAACGTTTTTTTATAACTCATCACTTACCTTCTTGATCACTTTTTCTTATTTATATCTAGTTTAGAAGGAAGGAACTCCCGTTGACATCATAATTTTCAGATGCAACACTACTGGAATAATTAAATTTTTTTCTATATATTTAAGGTTGTTTGTTAAAGCTCAGGCTGGAACATTGTTGTTGTATTTTTATTGGTTATGTTTTTATCTACTTTTTGTAACCTTCAATGTCTGAACTGCTTAGAATCTCAGGAGAGCCTTGATATCCAATTATCTTGATGCTGTTTTATATTTTTCAACGTGTCTTCCTTATTCAAAGACTAAACAAATCTTTTAACTGCTTATTTTCACCATTTTGTGAGTAACTGTAAAGACAAAACAGGTCTTTTAAATTGTTTATTTTCACCGTTTTGTGAGCCTTGTAAATGAGGATGACCTTTCTTATGTTATCAGCTCTTTCTTTTCATCATCTTGTCTCCATTCGTTGACCATGGGTCCTCCCCAAATGTCGAGTGAAAGTTTTATTACTTTGGCTGAGAACTTAGAAACACTCTTCTTTTTTTTCTTTTCTCTCTCTTTTTTGGTGACTAGGTGTGAAAATGTTCACCTCCGGAAATAGGAATCGTTAATCCATGATCCGTTGAGACTGCGATCTCTCGAGCACAATCATATTAATCATAATTTCCTCGCCAGTCATACAAGCGCTGGTCCGCTGGTATTGTGGTTAGTGTCGTGGAATACCACTCAGATGTGGCAGGTTCGCGTCTACCCCAGGCAATGAAAAATCCTGGCTCTGTATCATGATCAGTTACTGCTGCAGTATGGGGGGTGGGGTCTACGGTGGGAGGTTGAAACCAACATTCTCTGTAAGCTTGAATTTCAAGTCAGTGGCCCCTTTGGTTTGCTTGTTCCATGTGAATAGGTTTCGTCTACTAAAATAATAATAATAATAATAATAATAATAATAATAATAATAATAATAATAATAATAATAATAATAGTCTTTCAGTTGGGAATTATAATTTTTAAGGGCTGTCATCTCCGAGAGACTCCCAAAGATGGTAAACTTTAAATGTGGTCCATTTTACTCATAAAAATAAAATAATTATATAATCCAATGCAAATCGAATTCTGTATAAAACCATGCTGAATACAAATGATTTACTATTTCATTAGCTGTTTATTACCGAAGTTTATGCAAGTGAGGTAATGAAAAGCGATAGCAATTTACAGAAATTTTGTGTACGGTATAATCTTTTTATTTGACATATGGACACTCTAACTGATTAATTCAGATGACTGCAGTCATCAAATTATGAAACGACTAAATTTAATCTCTCTCTCTCTCTCTCTCTCTCTCTCTCTCTCTCTCTCTCTCTCTCTCTCTCTCTCTCTCTCATACACACAACTAAAATAGACACTGCAGTGTCAATTTTTAGCTTGGGATATTTTTATCTCTCGATGTGGAGTCTGTGCGAGAATGACTTTGCATTCTGTCATTTTTGATTATGGCAAGGTATTGGTTGAAATGTGGATCACTTTAGGCCTAGTTTGGATTATAGTTGGTTGAAATATGTAGGTTAGTTTTATCTTTGTTTATGACACAGTATTGGTTGAAATGTGGATCACTTTAGGCCTAGTTTGGACTATAGTTGGTTATATGCAGATTAGTTTTATGTTTGTTTATGACACAGTATTGGTTGAAATGTGGATCTCTTTAGGCCTAGTTTGGATTATAGTTGGTTATAATATGTAGTTCAGTTTTATCTTTGTTTATGACACGGTATTGGTTGAAATGTGAATCTCTTTAGGCCTAGTTTAGATTATAGTTGATCATTAGTTTTATGTTTGTTTATGTAACAGTATTGGTTGAAATTTGGATCTCTTTAGGCCTAGTTTATTAATGGGTTATAATATTAGGTTAGTTTAATCTTTGTTTTGCATGCATTGGTTAAGATGTGGATCACTTTAGGTAGTATTTTGTCATTTATTTGATCTTATCCTCACTGTTCTTGCAACATGGTATACAAATTCATTTCAGAATATAAGAGAAAAAAAATGAAAAATTAAATCTACATTTATGAAAAACTGCATTGGTTGCCATGCTCTTTCACTTTAAACAGATTTGGACTAAGTTGGTTATATGCAATGTTTTGCATTTGTTAATGACGACGGTATTGGATACGGATCATTTAAGCGATCAGTTTGGATTATAATTATATCACAAGTTTTATCTTTGTTGATGAGGAAGAGTATTGGAAGAAAAAAAATCTCTTTAGGCCTAGTTTGCATTATAGTTGGTTACTAGATTTTCAGTTTTATTTTTGTCAACTGTAAATTATTGGTTGAAAGAATCATCTCTCTCCTCTCTTTAGATTATCTTGATTATTTCTCTCTCTCTCTCTCTCTCTCTAGGATTTAATATCTTACAAAGCCATTTATTTGTTTAATTTTGTTTGCATGCTGACAAACATTTATAGCAATCTCTCTCTCTTTCTCATTTATCTCTGATCTTCTCTCTCTCTGTTCTTCTCTCTCATCTCTCAAATTCATTTCAGAATCTTCGTTGAAAAAATGAAAAATTAAATATACGTTTAGAAAAACTGATGGCGCCATGCTCTTTCACAAACAGATATGCTAATGGTACCTGCAATGTTTGCATATCTAATGACGACTCTGGATACAATTTCACGATCATCCTATAATGTGGTTAGATTCACAAGTTTTAAAATCCCGGATGAGGAACCAGTTGGAAGGAAAAAAAAAAAAGTCTAATTTTTGGCCAGCCCTAGGAGAGCTGTTAATCAGACTTTTGTCAACTGTAAAACTAAGTCTACAAAATTTCCCTCTCTCTCTCTCTCTCTCTGTTAATATCTTACGCCATTTATTTGTTTTTCGATTTTTATGCAAATATTCATATATATTCTCTCTCTCTCTCTCTCTCTCTCTCTCTCTCTCTCTCTCTCTCTCTTATTTATTTATTTTTTTCGTTTTTATGCAAACATTCAAAACATCTCTCTCTCTCTCTCTCTCTCTCTCTCTCTCTCTCTCTCTCTCTCTCTCTCTCTCTGTAATGCTCGTATATTAGTTTTTCTTTAGAGACCCGCAGAAGTACATACATGCAGATGGCCCATTAGAAACTCATTGCGGTACATACATACATACATACATACATACATGCATACATAAATAGATGGGCCATTAATACTTTGCCATTGGTTGTTGATTAGCTCTAAATTTATTCCTACTTTCGTCTGATTTCACTCCATTCTTTCCTTTCGTCATCCATTTCACAGCTGCCTTTCGCCTTCGTATCAGTCACCTTGATCTATCTTGTTCCCGTTTTCTTCTTTTAATCTTCTCAGGAATTGCCCTCATTTCAGAATATCTTTCTCTCCTATGTTTATTAGGGCTACCGATTCCATTTAGTCTTTGAAAAGCTCTAACTCAGTGGTTCTCAAACAGGGGGGAAATTCCCCCCTAGGGGGGAATTTCAGAATTTCGCGGGGGTGTTGGTGATTGTGACCACAGTCTGGCAGGCTCAAACTGGCTCTAGGATCACACAAAACGCAGTTTGCATCGGTCCGCAGTACTGAGAGGTCACGCTGTGCTTTCTCTCCGCTAGCTTGTGTGTTTGTGTTAGTATTTTGTTGCATATTATTTGGAATGCATCTTTTGAGGGCAGACAGTTTTGGAAATGGGGGCGAGGGGAGGGTGGGATGATATTCTGACATATGGTGAAAGGGTGCATGGGCCAAAAAAAGGTTGAGAACCATTTATAGTCAGTGTAAATTTGTTTATTATTCGCAAATCTTTGCAACTGCGGGCGATCTTTCTTCTTTCTCTGTGTCCAAATCGGCAATCCATTTCCTGCCACACACTAACTCTTGTTTAGTCATTTCCTATTATATCTTATGAATATATTTAAGGTTCTTTTCGAATATTAATGGCTGCTTCTTGTTAGTGCTAGACTTAATTTTTGTTTCTTACTGGTCTGTGGGTTTAGTGCAGACAGTTTGTTTACGGGTAACTAAATGCACGTGACTTTTGATTTTTTTATACTTTCTCTTCCCTCTGTGTTTCTGTTTGTATTTATTTGTCATTCAGTGTTTCGTATTTTCTGTAGGAATGGCTGTCATCGGAGGTGCACTTAGGCAGTAATCCATACAGACGCCTGCGAACCAGTGATACCAACCCCTCCAACTTTATGCGCCTTAAAGAAGACAAGAAATTACCCTACATAACTGAAACATTACCCAACATTCTGAGCCTATGATAAGAAATAAATCTTTAGGTCATGTTTATATGCAATATTATGAATACTAATAACCGTATTGATCAAAACAGCCCTCGTTACAATTAAACTACACTTAAAAATATCGCCCTACGTTCTAAAATTTTTTGGTCAAGTTACCCTACGTGTAGGGCAATTACTGTACGGTTGGCAACACTGCTGAATTCCACCTTTTCGATGGTTGGGAGTTTGAAGAAGTCCCAGACGATGAACTGCTTTGAGGAAATATTTTGCGCGTCAATAATTTTGCTTAAAGATTTTTGGCATCAGCATTATTTAAGAGGCACTCAGTATGCACCCTCGACGATCAAATTTAGATCGTCCGTAGGTGCGTTTAGACTCTACAGCATCACAAAGGAGTAAAAATTCAATAACGTACTTTTTTATTTAAGTGAAGTCTTCGCACTTTTTCCTTAACTGTAAAAGGCTCTTTTTGGGCTAAGACGTTGTACATATGATAACAACGACCAGTGGTGATTAAAAGAAATAATGAATCGTGATCACGAAGCGTAGTCTAGGATAGAAAGTGAAGAAGATGCGACACTGTTGGGAAAAAATAACTGAAAGATGAACTATATTAAGTTAGTGAGAGGGATTTTGGGATAATAATTAATAATAATAATAATAATAATAATAATAATAATAATAATAATAATAATATAATAATAATAATTTTAATAATAATAATAATAATAATAATAATTATTATTATTATTGTGTGTTATTATTATTATTATTATTATTATTATTATTATTACCCTGTTAGGTTCTTTGGGCTGGTCCCAAACAGCATTGCAGCTATAATAATAATAATAATAATAATAATAATAATAATAATAATAATAATAATAATAATAATAATGATGATTATAACAGCCGCAATGGTGGTTAGGACCAACCCAAAGAACCTAACAGGGTAACCACCTGTATGCAGAATAATAAAACTGAAAAGAAAGGAATAAAATAGAAAAGCCAAATAGCAAAAAAAATAAAAATAAGGCAAAAAAACAAAGTGAAATAAATAAGATACATGAGATAATTCCAAATAAACTACGTACTGTATGAGGGTCGTGTCAGCCTGCCAACAAAAGTGCATTTGCACCAAGTTTGAACTTCTGATGTTTCAACACTTCAACTGCAGGATGATTTGGTGACAACAAGAATAGTGATAACGGAGAAATAAATCCCACAGTTATGTACGGGCCCCGTAGTTGGAATAGCGCTGTCGGTGCACCTCATGCTGTGCACTGTAGGCGTTACTTGAGATTCTTTACAGCTTCCCTTCGGCCGCAAGCTTCAACCCATTTCTTTCCTTTTACTGTACCTCCGTTCATATTTTCTTTCTTCCATCTTACTTTCCAACCTCTCCTAACAATTGATTCAGTGTTTCTACTGTCAGTATTTGTTTCAGCGCTGAATGGCCTCATAGGTTCCAGCGCTTGGGTGCATATATTTAAAAATAAATTTTTACGGGATTTATTTTTAAATATATGTATCCACACATAACTGTGGATTTGTTTCTCAGTTTCTAGACTCAGGCTACTATAAGTATTTTGTGATAGTGATAATAATAAGATAGTAACGATAAAAACAAAAACAAGATAAAAATGCGCCGAAGTTTTTTCAACGCAATCGAGTTTTCTGTCCATCCGCTACAGCGTATAATCAAGGCCACCGAAAATAGATCTATCTTTCGGTGGTCTCGGTATAATGCTGTATTAGCCGCGGCCCATGAAACTTTAACCAAGGCCCGGTGGTGGCCTGGCCTATATAGTTGCCAGAAGCACGATTATGGCTAACTTTAACCTTAAATAAAATAAAAACTACTGAGGCTAAAGGGCTGCAATTTGGTATGTTTGATGATGGGAGGGTGGGTGATCAACATACCAATTTGCAGCCCTCTAGCCTCCGTAGCTTTTAAGATCTGAGGGTGGACAGAAAAAGTGCGGACAAACAGACAAAGCCGGCACAATAGTTTTCTTTTCAGAAAACTAATAAGCACGACGAGGCAAAATGAACAACTGGATACCAGAGATTAATACCAATATTAGGGCTAAGAAATTTGAGGTAACTCGTTTTCATCCAACGTTCCCAGGTAGCGAGTCAGCTGCTGGAGGCCAAACAGATGAACCACATTCAAAATATGGCAGAAAAATAATTTCCTGGGGACAGATAGGTCTCCAATAATATGTTTTGGTTCAGCTATTGATTAGGAGTGAGAATATTTTTTTCTTGGTAAAGATATTAATCCAGAGCTATAAGTAGGTTTTTTGTACAGCCGTTACCCAAGAAATATAATTTTTTGGCTTATGTAAAAAACTTATATGTATATTTATTTATGTGAGAATAATATCTATTATTTTAATGATACAAAATGTCTAGCTATATACTATGTACATATATATATATATATATATATATATATATATATATATATATATATATATATATATATATATATATATATTTATATTGTATAAGATTATAATCTCCAGTTTATGTCAGTGCAAGATGACAGCACGTGCCAGACCAAACTCGAAAACAAGACTAAAAATAGCTTGAAGGACACATGAGAATAAAGTAATAATTTGATAGCTATTTTGTCGATCCTCGAAAACATGTTATTCATCATTATCCGCACCTCTTCCAGCGCCGAGTACACTTAGGGCCTCTCTGAAATTCCTCCACTCAAGTCTTTCCTGTGCTTTATCTTTCAAAGATCTCCCCTCCTCTCAAGCATCCCTTCCCCGTGGGCG
Source organism: Macrobrachium rosenbergii (assembly GCF_040412425.1). Lineage (NCBI taxonomy): Eukaryota > Metazoa > Arthropoda > Malacostraca > Decapoda > Palaemonidae > Macrobrachium > Macrobrachium rosenbergii. Next base: position 10,359,811 of record NC_089792.1, on the reverse strand, counting down.
TGGGGTGAGGGGTTAGTGACGTCAGTGCACCTCACGCGGCGCATTGTAGGTACTACTTAAGGTTCTTCAGCATCCCCTAGGGCCCTAGCTACAACCCCTTTCCATCCATATATATATATATATATATATATATATATATATATATATATATATATATATATATATATATATATATATATATATATATATATATATATACATACACATACATATATATATACATATACATATATATGTGTGTATGTATGTATTTATCTATTTTTTAATCTTGCTTTCAAGATAAGCAGAGGTATTAAAATCCTTTATTATTCTTTTGCAGGTGCGTTCTTTAAGGCATTAGGGGTCAGGACAAGTGTAAGTAGCCAGCATGTTATATTTTTCCTGTGCTATAGTATATTCATGCACTTAAAATCATTCCTTTACTCTGACTAATATTGCAAGAAATTGACGATAACTGTTGATGATGCGTAATGGTCGACCAATTTAAATGTATAATCTTTGTGTTTAATAGAAATAGTTGCCTCCCAACAACAAAGGATTAAGACGCTTTGTGTATACTAAGTCGTTCAGGAGTTGTTATTATTATTCAAGAATCGTTTCTCGTAGTCCAACCACGTCCACAGATTCGGCCTTTCATTCCACCGTTTCGCATTGCTGCCTAAAAACTGCCGGAACGATTCGCCTCCCCTCCTGTTTTTCTTACGCGTCCTCGCGAGTGAGGAATAGAGCCACTCTCTTTGAATTACTAAACGGCAACCGTCGTCGCAGGAATGAAATGAGTGACTATTTTGTGCTTTTGTTTTGTTTTGATTTATTTCGTAATGGACGGAGTCAAAGATCGTGATAAATAGCGATTTATTATCCTGTTTCTATGCTTTGTCACTGAATTTGTCCGTTTGTTTGAAGATTAAAGTCAGCTGAAGAAAAAAGAATGTGTAGCGATATAACTTCACACCGTATGGAATAATAATAATAATAATAATAATAATAATAATAATAATAATAATAATAATAATAATAATAATAATAATAATGATAATAATAATAATAATTAGATCCTCTGGGACTATGGTATCAGAACAGACAGGGTGATACGTGCCAATAGACCAGACTTGACGCTGATTGACAGAATCGAGAAGAAAGTATCACTCACTGAGAAAGTAAGAGAAAAAACTGATAAGTATCAAGACCTGAAAATCGAAATAAGAAGGACATGGAATATGCCAGTGGAAATTGTACCCATAATCACAGGAACACCAGGCACGATCCCAAGATCCCTGGAAAGGAACCTGGAAAAATTAGAAGCCGAAGTAGCTCCAGGACTCATGCAGAAGAGCGTTCTATTAGAAACAGCGCACATAGTGAGAAAAGTGATGGACTCCTAAGGAGGCAGGATGCAACCCGGACCCCCACTATAAAAAGTTAAAGTTAAGTATACCTTAGTTTTACCCAGACCACTAATTAACAGCTCCTAGGGCTGGCCTGAAGGATTAGACTTATTTTACGTGGCTAAGAACCAATTGGTTACTTAGCAACGGGACCTACAACTTATTGTGGAATCGAACACATTATAGGCCGAGAAATGAATTTCTAAAGAAATAAATTCCTCTAACTCTTCATCAGCCGGCCGCGGAAAAGTATAAAAACCAACAATAGGATGAATGTGATAGACAAAAAAAAAAATTAATAATAATAAATAAATAAAATAAAAGTCCGTTTAAATGAAAGTAGAAATAAGTATTAACAAACAATTTATTTATTAATGACTGGTTCTTCTTTTAAAGCGATATAATTATTTGTCATCGATAATTTTGTCAATCAAGAGGTTTTTCTAGAGAATTGTATGTTAGCGATCTATCATTCATTATTGATTAATTCAGAATTATTTGGCGTCACTAACTAAAGCAAGATCTCATGAACCTATTTTTTCCCTGCAAGGTAACGGAATAGGGTGTGTAGTAAAAGGTGTAAAGTGTCAGTGGTTGTTCCGGACGGGGAAAATGTGATTTATGCAGATTCTGAAATTTAAACCGTTCTTTTATGAACGGTCACGTAGAGGAACAGGGTAGAATTCATCAGGACAGCCTCAGGCTGGCAGGTAAAGGAACAGTTACGTTCATCTGGAAACTGCGTACACACACACACACACACACACACACACACACACACACACACACACACACATATATATATATTATATATATATTTGGTTAGTCAGGTTTCGTGGTATTGGACAGGAGGCCACATTGTAAAAATAATTAAAGAAACATCTTTCAATAATTTTGTGATTTTTAGCCACTCGAGAAGCGGTAGAAGCTATTCAAAGTTAAGAACCAAAACATAAATTGTACACAGCAAATTTAGTTTATCACTCCATAAGTTACATAATAGTGGGAAAACGACAGAAATTTGTTGGATCCCTGCCCATGTAGGGATCAGAGGAAATGACGAGTCTGATAAAGCAGCCGAAAGAAGTGACCCATATGACCAGATCAAATGTGAATATCCCTATTAATGATTATATAACACATATAAAAATATGTATTATAAAAAATGGCAAAATATGTGGAATGAAGAACCCGAAAGTAATCAATTAAAACAAGTAAAACCTAGTGTTGGGAAACGGAGAAAGAGAGAGACATACGCAAGTGATTCGGACTCGTCTCCAAATAGGCCATTCTCGTCTAACACAAGGAGACTTAATGACGAATGAATAACCTACATAACCCTGCTCCTGAATGCTCTGAGTGTACAGTAACGATAACAATTAAACACCTGTGTGAATGTCCAAAGTATAATCAGCAGCGGCTATGGAGTTTTGGAAATAAATCGATCAGTGAAATTTTGTCAAGCTTCAACATTTGCAATTAATCCAGTTATAAACATTTGAAAAATTGTAATTCAATTGACAAAACATAAAAGACAATAAATACAAGTAAAACACATCCTTCGGTCCAGCCCTTTGAGAGTTGATAATCAGCTCAGTGGTCTGGTAAAACTATTTTAATAATAAGAGTCTATGGTTAGCCAAGATTCTCGGTACTGTACAGGAATACATATTGTCCTCAATACTTGCAGAGCAGAAAGAACAACTACTGTACATCTCTTGTGTTTTGTTTCGTCCAGCGGATGTGTGCAGATCCTGTGCTCTCATCAGAGCACAGTTCGTTTTCGTGGACAATGGATATGTAAATAAGATGTGTTGGTGTTATTTGCTGTTAAAAATAATTGTTTTTGTTATAAAATAGACTTCAAGGATTTTGGAAGCCATCTTATTTGTCTGCAGATAATTGTTTTATTACATACTCAATTGTCTACGAATACTTGTCATATTTCATATTCATTTGTCTACGAATACTTATAATATTTCATAATCATTTGCCTACAGATAAACGTCATATTTCATACTCATTTGTGTACGAACACTTGCCATATTTGATACTCTTTTGGGTACAGATGTTTGTCGTATTTCATACTTATTTGTGTACGAATACTTGTCATATTTAACACTCATTTCAATTCAAATAATTGTCACATTTCACACTCATCTCTCTACGAATACTTGTCACGTTTAATACGCATATACCTAAAAATTCTCGTCTTTATAACGGTATTTCTGCTTTCAAATGTCACCGCTGTATAACATCGTATTTACTGACGAATAAAGTCCACAGTGATTTCCATATATATTGCAGTGTTTACAGAGAGACTTGGGGAGCCTGTTCAGTCCACTGTGATTTCCATGTATATCAGGCTGTTTACAGAATGCTTCAAACGGTTTGATCAGTTCACATCATGAATCTAAACCAGCTCTGGAAAGCTCCGTGCAAAATTTTGTTTTTTAATTATGGAGGTCATTGTGGATTTTATCATTAAGTTCATTGCTCGTATATTATTATTATTATTATTATTATTATTATTATTATTATTGGGAATCAACGCACATTCACGATGTGATCTAAAATTTACCATTAATAATAATAATAATAATAATAATAATAATAATAATAATAATAATAATACTATTATTATTATTATCATTATTATTATTATTATTATTAATATTATTATTATTATTGGGAATCAACGCTTACTCACAATGTGAGATAATAATAATAATAATAATAATAATAATAATAATAATAATAATAATAATAATTAGAAGTAGTAGTATCAATATTATTATTATATTAGCCTAGATGTACTGTTAGATTTTCTAATAATAATGAATGTTTTTCAAACATAATAACAGTTGAATTATTATTATTAAAGACTGTTATCATCATTCATAACAGTAGTAGCTGTAACCGTACTATTATCATCATATATCATGATAACAGTAGAATGAAATAATGAATCGAAAACTGAACATACACTTTTTCAAAATAACAAACAGTTGAATTACCATAATAATGAACTCTATAGTATCCTCAAAAGGTAAACTAGCTATATTTCATCCCCTATTATCATCAAACTTCATGATAACGAGCATTTGACTTAAGTCAAATATTCACGGAATAATTTCAAGGCAGCCCCGTAATAAAGGTGCTTTCTCGTAAATTTATCAGTTTCTTCTTCTTCGAAAATAAAAGACACTACTCATATTTTTTTTTAACTTTAAACCGATGTTGCCGAGGGTTTAAGGTAATGAAACTCGCGTTTTGAAAAACCATGCCATCATGTGTTTAATGTTGTTGAACTCGCTTTTTAAAAAACCATGTTATAATGGGTTTAAAGTGTTTAAACTTGCGTTTCAAAACCCATGTCATCATGGGTTTAAAGTGATTAAATTTTCTTTAAAATAAAATGTCATCAAGGGTTTTTTTTTAACTTTAAAAACCGATGTCATCATGGGTTTAAGTGATTAAATTTGCGTTTAAAACCCATGCCATCATGGGTTTAAGGTAGGTGAACTTGCGTTTTAAGTCATCATGGGTTTAAGTTAATTAAACTCGCTTTTTGAAAACCCATGTCATCATGGGTTTAAAGTGATTAAACTTGCGTTTAAAAACCCATGTCATCATGGGTTTAAGTTAATTAAACTCGCGTTTTAAAAATCCATGTCATCATGGGTTTAAGATAATTAAGCTTGCGTTTTAAAAACCCATATCATCATGGGTTTAAGTTAATTAAACTCGCGTTTTAAAAATCCATGTCATCATGAGTTTAAGGTAATGAAACTCGCTTTTTAAAAACCATCACCATAGGTTTGATGTAGTTAAACTAGCGTTTTAAAAACCCATGTCATCATGGGTTTAAGGTAGGTAAACCCACTTTTTAAATGGAAGGGTAACGTTAGACATCATATAGGAATATTTAAAGCCTTCTTCGTTTTGACATCTGTCTTATAAATAAAAGGCACAGCTGCGTTCCGAAATAATCTCCCCAGCACCTGTCACACCGGCGAAATCAGGTCAGACATAAATTCAAAATAACTCAGGTCCTCTGCCGTAGCTTTTGGCCCCCCTCCTCCTCCCCCCCCCCCCCAAAAAAAAAAATAGCGGGGTAGGCGTGTGAGGCCATTACTCTCAACAGGTATGTAGCGCGATTTCTTTCTCTTCACGAGAAGCGGGAGAATTTTCATTGACGTACGGCACTAGCGGATCCAGCCCGGGACGGGGCGGGCGGGCCGGGTGGGGACAGGGGTGCGGCTTGTCATAGGCCCCCCATGAAAAATAATGACAAAATAATAATAATATTGAAGATCTAGATAATGACAACATAAGTGAGAAATATAAAATTGGGAAAAAATAAAAAATCTCTTATCGAAATAATGAAATTTTGAGAAAAATAATACCAATTATATACGTATATATATATATATATATATATATATATATATATATATATATATATATATATATATATTATATATATTGTATATATATATATATGTGTAATTATACATACACATTATATATATATATATATATATATATATGTATATATATATATATATATATATATATATATATATATATATATATATATAATGTGTATGCACATATATGTATATATACAATATATGTAAATATGTATTATGGCCCGCCCCATGAAATTTTTCTGGATCCGCTAGTGACGTATGGGTCTATAATATGGACCCGGTCACACCTGTTCTCATTAGTGAAGGTAAGCAATGGCGTGTGTGCGTGGTTGGCTGTTTACCGTTCATACCCAAATCATACGCAAAGTGGGCGATTTGTATGTGCAGTTTTTCTTTGGAGTGTGGTGGGTGGAGGGGAGACGTGTCCTAGTTTTCCCACTAATTCGTCCTCGACTTAGGAAAGGAATGGCGTTATCGTTTATTATTGTCAAACATTTCCTGAATAATTCGTTTCTATCTCCTGTAAGGAGGTTATGTTTATGGTCCCACCTGTTTGTTTGCTTCAACATCTTAAAGGCAGTATGGCATGTTTATCTGTTGCTATTTGTTAGAATGTTTTTTTTTCCTGGTTTTGTAATTCATCAAGATGACGTAAAATCATTTGGATAAATTGCCAATGCATTTTGTGCTAAATTGTTGAATTCATTTATAGATTAACGAACAAATGATTACATGCTCTTTATGTTCCGGGTTCAGATCTGGCCACTAATTTT
>NC_089792.1:10333214-10345714 GCF_040412425.1 Macrobrachium rosenbergii | reverse complement strand
AAGGATATTTATGTATATGTGAATGATAAGAATTCGGTGTTTCTTGCATGTGTGTATGTTTACACGAATGTGAGTTGGAACACCGAATGTATGTGTTTCTTTCATCCGCTGTGAGTAATGCGCAGTTATGTATTTACTCATGCTGGTATACATCCAAGAGACATTTATACATCAAAGCATGCCGCCTTGTGTGACCTGTTTATGCAAGTGCATGCTTGCGAGGTCTGCATTCAAGGACCGTGCGTGCCTTCTCTGTACATTGACGATGTAGCTGAATGGCTAAGTAAGTTCTGCTAACATAAAACGTCATTGCGGTCTGAGTCACTGCAAGAAAATAATAATATAATAATAATAGTATCTCAGACGAGACTGGAGAAGTAGGAGTGCGATTTCCATAAGATTCATATGCTTCATGCAAGAATATAATCAGTTTGGATGGATACTATTATATATATATATATATATATATATATATATATATATATATATATATATATATATATATATATATATATATATATATATATATGTACGGGTATATGTACGATAGAGTCGGCATTGACTTATACCTATCTTGATAGCTGAATGGTCTTGAACGTCGACTGGAAGTCGTTGGAAGGCATTGTCGGGTGTTCGAGTCACTTAGGTACAATCCATTTTATCACTTATTACAATTCCCCTTCGGTTATGTTTCCGAAGTAGCGCGAATTGATATTAAATATATATATATATATATATATATATATATATATATATATATATATATATATATATATATATATATATATATATATAGCAACATTCATGTATTTGCCGTTTGTTAATAGGCCAAAAAATAAGTTTAAGAAAAGCAGCGTTGATGTGTTTGCCGTTTGTTAATAGAAAAAAAATCTACGAAAAGCAGCATTCATGTATTTGCTGCTTGTTAATAGGCCAAAAAATAATGTTTAAGAAAAGCAGCATTCATGTATTTGCCGTTCGTTAAAGGCAAAAAAAGTCAAGAAAAGCAGCATTCATGTATCTGCTGTTTGTTAATAGGTAAAAAAAAAAGTTAAAGAAAAGCAGCATTTATGTAGTTGCCGTTTGTTAATAGGCCAAAAAAGTTTAAGACAAGCAGCATTCATGTATTTGCCGTTTGTTAGTGGGAAAAAATCTAAGAAAAGCAGCATTCATGTATTTGCGGCTTGTTAATAGGCCAAAAAAATAAAGTTAAGAAAAGTAGCATCCATGTATTTGCCGTTTTGTTAGTAGGCAAAAAAAAAAAAGTTTATGAAAAGCAGCATTCATGTATTTGCCGTTTTGTTAATAGGCCAAAAAAAATATAGTTTAAGAAAAACAGCATTCATGTATTTGCCGTTTGTTAGCAGGAAAAAAATATAAGAAAAGCAGCATTCATGTAATTGCCGTTTGTTAATAGACAAAAAAAAAAAGTTTAAGAAAAGCAGCATTCATGTACGCGCTGTTTGTTGCGAGGCCAAAAAAAAAGAAGAAAAAAATACCCAGTGATTCTTTCATCCCTTCCGGAATCACACAAGGTTCTTTCTCCCAGCGTCTCTTGCTCAACGGACGCAGAGAACTTCCTGTGAATTTCCCAAGGCGGATGTTATCTTTCTTATGCTGTAAGGCGTTATAAGTAGGCAATGGGAACAGCGCAAGCAACAGACCTTCCGCTTATGGTCGCCCACACACACACATACACACACACAGACACATACACACACACACACACACACACACACTCATCTAGCAACTCTTCACTTACGGGAGGATGTTGTCCAGAAATGTTTTTCCTACTAATGATGTCTTCTCTTTAACTGTTTTTGTTTATTTGCGAAGAAAAGGTTTAAATAAACGCGAGAGAGAGAGAGAGAGAGAGAGAGAGAGAGAGAGAGAGAGAGAGAGAGAGAGAGAGTTACAATACTCTTTCGCGAATTGGTGGACATAGAGTGAAAGTTAATCTATCTCTGCTCATACGTGTCAGGAAGAAATTGGAAAGATGTGCAAAATGAGCACTATAAATAACGCCACTTATTCACCACTTCTTTAGTTTCATCATGAAAATAAACTTTACTCGGGGATTTTTGGGCCTCTTATACGTTCCTTGAAACCCCGCACACATACACACAAACACGCAATAAACCGTCATCCCAAGGCTAAAACGCAAATTTTATTGCCTGAGTGAAAAATGCTAATTTGAACTGAACATATGTTCAATTACCCCCCTTTTTTTTTGTACACATTTGTCTACGGTTTGATTTTTTCATTCACTGCTTCCACACACACACACACACACACACACACACACACACACACACACACACACACACGCAGGGATTTTGGTTTTTGTAGTAGAGGTATGAAAAGTATACAGGCACAGATACAGGTAATTGTTGTGTTTTTAGTGAATCCATAATTTGGGAACCACGTTCACCCTGGTATGTCAGATTGTACAAAAGACTCATAAAAGTAGTAGGTCACAGGTAGAATGTCAGGTGTGCCTTTTGCTTGCGCGAATTTAATAACTCGGACATGTGCAAAGTAAATATTCAATAGAGAAATACTTGTATGTTAAAACCCACGATCAATATATATATATATATATATATATATATATATATATATATATATATATATATATATATATATATATATATATATATATATATATCTATATCTATCTATCCATATACTATATATATATATATATATATATATATATATATATATATATATATATATATATATATATATATATATACATACATACATACATTGTTCGTGGGCGTTTTAGTATACAAGTGTTTGCTCTATTGTATATTTACTTTGCACATGTGTGAGTTATTAAATTCGCGCAAAGCAAAAGCACACCTGACATTCTACCATGACCTACTACTTATATAAATATATATATATATATATATATATATATATATATATATATATATATATATATATATGTGTGTGTGTGTGTGTGTGTGTGTGTGTGGGGAGGGTGCGCATACGTAGTAGTATAATGGAATGGTCAGACCTACAGCCAACAATTCTCTCTCTCTCTCTCTCTCTCTCTCTCTCTCTCTCTCTCTCTCTCTGCGCAGTTAGGTTTTAAATGATAATGTATCAACTTTTTAATATGAAGTTGCTCAAATATTACCAAATTGTTGGTAAAAAAAAAAGGAAGTCATGTATCTTTTTTATGCGAAATAGCTCTTGCTTTGTCCTTGATTTAAGGTTTAGGACAGATTTTTTCTACACAATGATTATCATATTGTAATGCAAGGGTGCCACGTGTAAACACATTTTTGAGGTGCTTGTGTTCAAAAGTGAAAAATCTTGATGGATTGCTGACGGAATTGCCATGGTTTCAGTTCAACCTTTCTGATTGCACTTTCAACATTTACATTTTATAGTCTCTTCGGAAGTTGTAGTCTCTGAGATGCTTTTCGCAAAAGGTCAGCTTTCCGGTGCCAGAAGTGTTTTAAAAAAAATGTTTAAAATGTTATTTAAAACAAACAAGTAATAAATGCGCCGATGTTTCTCGGCGCAGTCGAGTTATCTGTACAGCCGCTACAGCGTATAATCAAGGCCACCGAAAATAGATCCATCTTTGGGTGGTATAGGTATAATGCTTTATGACCTCCGGCCCATAAAACTTTAACCAAGACCCGGTGGTGGCCTATCCTATATCGTTGCCAGAAGCAGGATTATGGCTAACTTTAACCTTAATGAAATAAAAACTACTGAGGCTAGAGGGCTGCAATTTGGTATGTTTGATGATTAGAGGGTGGATGATCAACATTCCAATTTGCAGCTCTCTAGCCTCAGTAGGTTTAAAGATCTGAGGGCGGACAGAAAAAGTGCGGACATAAAAAAGTGCGGACGGACAGACAAAGCCGGCACAATAGTTTTCTTTTACAGAAAACAAAAACGACCAGAATAAATGGCGTTCAGCGCAAAAGAGAGCGCAGGAACTCCTAAGAAATGTTAGGTAGCTTCAGTGCAGTTTTCACAGCCACCGCAAAATTCCCACGTCAGTGACTTATTTTCCCTGTTTTATTGCTTTGGGGAACATTTTTAGTAGGTTCTCAGAGTGGGTTAATTAGCCTAAATCTCTTTCTCTGGGAGAGAAATTATCCACACTGCGGTAAAAATTGTCACAAAGATATGTCGGAAAGTTGTCGCATGCTTATCGCAAATATGTTGAAAACAAAGTATGCACACTGCAGTAAAAACTGTCGCGAAGACATTTCGGAAACTTGTCACATACTTATCGCAAATAAGTTGGAAACAAATTATCCAAGCTGCAGTAAAAACTGTCGCGAAGACATGTCGGAAACTTGTCGCATACTTATCGTAAATATTTTGAAAACAAATTATACACACTGCAGTAAAAACTGTCTAGAGGACATTTCGGAAACTTGTCGCATACATATCGCAAATATGTTGAAAACAAGTCAACGACCATAAGTGGGGAACAAATCTTCGGCAAATGCTGGATACTCGAACGAAGCATTGGTTAGGACTACCAATAAGTCGTTGACTGGTATTGAACATGTTTGTGATATGTGTGAAATAAGCTACCAACGTGTTTACGACAGGTTTTACTGCAGTGTTTATGATTTCAATCTGCTTCCATTTACAAAATGTTGAAAGGTGCGCTTGTAATACTAATTTTGTGAAAGGCTTTGCACAATAACTTCAGTCACTTGAGGCTGTTTAATTAGCCTTGCCTTTCTTACCGTTTTGAAGGAATGGCATACGTTTAAGGCTGATTCACATCAAACCGTCACGTCACCGTCCCGTCAGCCGTGCCTTGTATTCACACTATCCATCACAATCCGGCTCAGTTCGTGCCCAACTACAGTGCCTCACAGATGTCACGTCACGTCAAAATATTCTTTCCAAGAAAACGTGTCGTGGTGTGACGGTGGATATTGTGTGTTTGATGGTGACGTGACGTGATGATGTGAACAAGTCCATTTGATTACTTGTAAGAAATTCTCACGTACTTTGACGTGACGTGACGTGTCGTTAACGTGATGTTACAATGTGAATCAGCCTTTAATTAATGCTTGACTGGGAAAAATAACACGTTGGGTTTACTGAGACGAAAAATATCTTGATTTTGCGCTCAGGTAAACAATTATTATAGAGAGATGTCGTGCATTGAAGCAAGCAAAATTAATTTTATTTATGTGGCAGTGACTGGCTTCACAGAGGTGGAAAGAGGTTTATGTGAGGTGTTGACATTCGAACATACGAATGATGTTTTCAAAGGTTAATATGATTTATTTTACTTTGATATTGATGTTTCAATGCTGCAAAAATTACCAGGAGTACATTATGCAGGTAGTGTGAAAGTCTACGCAGTTTGTGCGTGATATTTGACATTTTGAATATAATGAAGTTATACGCTGTCTCTCATCATGTCCGTCTCTTCTCTCTCTCTCTCTCTCTCTCTCTCTTTCTGAGTGAACCATCTTATTAACATATTAATTTACAACTTCATAACTTATTATCTCTCTCTCTCTCTCTCTCTCTCTCTCTCTCTCTCTTGGTTCTTAGCCACGTAAAATAAGTCTAATCCTTTGGGCCAGCCTAGGAGAGCTGTTAATCAGCTCAGTGGTCTGGTTAAACTAAGATATACTTAACTCTGTAGTGAAGCATTTATGGGAATACTTATTAACATAGTAATTTGCAACTTCATAACTTATTATCTCTCTCTCTCTCTCGCTCTCTCTCTCTCTTTCTCTCTCTCTGAAGTGAAGTATTTATGGGAATGCCTAAACATATTAATTTGCAACTTATAACTCTATTATCTCTCTCTCTCTCTCTCTCTCTCATTAGTGAAGCATTTATGGGAATACTTAACATATTAATTTGCAACTTCACAACTTACATAAGAACTTCCGCTAGTGTTTCTAGTTGGGAACTTCCCAAAATCGAACAGTCAACGTTGACGATAAAATATGAACTTCTGAATTCTTCGCTGTCCTAAAATGGAAAATTGCAGTATCTGCAAAATTTTCGAAATGGAGATATACCACCTATTGGGCTCGTGAAACACTGATACACAAGTTACTGCAGTTTCAGAATGATTCTTCAGAACTTTATTTAGGGGGTCCCATTTGCAGTATCTGCAAAATCAGCAGTAAGGCAAGGGAAAACTGCAGTATCTACCATTCTTCTCAGTTTTGTATTTTTGCAGATACTGCAGTCTTCCATTTCAGGGCAGTACGGTTTAGTGTGGAAAGTTTGTGGGAAAAAGAAAGCAAGATTCGAGTGATTTCTAGGTCTCTAAAGGTGCTTTGATGTACTGAGAAATTCTAAGATGGCACGACACTTTATGGTACCTAGAACTGAGATATTAATTTATTATACTCGTTTTCCATTAAACAAGAGAATTAGCAAATTCCTTAGGTTTGCGTGTTTGCATTAAATATGACCTTAATGATGTTTTGTTAAGTTTTTTCATTTATTTTTAGTTTTCTGTAAAGAAAACTATTGTGCCGGCTTTGTCTATCCGTCCGCACTTTATTCTGTCCGCCTTCAGATCTTAAAAACTACTGAAGGTAGAGGGCTGCAAATTGGTATGTTGATCATCCACCCTCCAATCATCAAACATACCAAATTGCAGCCCTCTAATCCAGTAGTTTTGATTTAATTTAAGGTTAAAGTTAGCCATAATCGTGCTTCTGGCAACGATACAAGATGGGCCACCACCGGGCCTTGGTTAAAGTTTCTTGGGGCGCGGTTCATAAAACATTATACTGAGACCACCGAAAGATATATCTATTTCCGGTGGCCTTGATTATACGCTGTAGCGGCTGTACAGAAAACTCAACTGTGCCGAAGAAACTTCGGCGAATTTATTTACTTGTCTATTTTCGTCGATTCATCCTTAAGGTTTGAATTTTTCACCGTGGTTATAATGATGATGAATTTGAGGTGGGTTAGGTATGAATATCGAAGGTATTAAACTTAGACCTGATTTTTTTTTTTGCCGACTGCACCTACAGATTACTAATTTGTTTCCCGTAACATTAAAACTAGATGATTATTTCCCTTAATATTAAAACTTGATAATTATTTACGTTTTCATTATACATACGTTTACTTACTTTTCGAACATGAGATGATATTACATTAAAACTAGACCATTATTTCCCTTAACATTAAAACTAGATGATTTTTCACTCTTTCATTATATATACATTCATTTACATTTCGAACGTGAGATGATATTACGTTAAAACTAGATCGTTATTTCCCTTAACATTAAAACTAGATAATGATTCACTTTCATTATACATACGTTCATTTACATTTCGAACGTGAGATGATATCACGTTAAAACTAGATCATTATTTCCATTAACATTAAAACTAGAAAATCATTCACTCTTTCATTATACATTTGTTTATTCACATCTCGAACGAGAAATAACACCACCTTTCTCACTGAAGATAAACGAATAATCACACAGATGAAATAAATAAACAGATTTATGTGAAAGTACGTAAGCAACGTTCCAGTTTCTCCAGACCTCGGTCGTCTGCAAGATTGAATTCCTTTATGATGTGAAGAGCTTCTTTTATGGGCGATTAGCGCCGAAATATTCACCGTTTTATGCGCAAAGCGAAGCCATTCTCACGAAGCCTGTTGGTGCATCCACGCCATGTCATCAAGTTGGACTCAGAGGTCTGTGATATTTCTCCTCGTCTGGAAATTACACGGCTGTGAATATGCACTTCCAGTGTACTGATTATTCTGCAAGGTTATTTTTTTTTTCAAGGGTATAGAATAGAAGAATAGAAGACAGAATTTGGGCCAGAGTTGGCCAAGCGCTGGGACCTATGAGGTTATTCAGCGCTGGAGCGAAAATTGACAGTAAAATGTTTGAAAAGTGTGAAAGGTGGAAACCCCTTACTGTTGCACTATGAATCAATTGTTAGAAGAGGGTGGAAAGAAAGTTGGAAAAAGAGAATATGGACGGACGTACAGCAAATGGAATGTAAGGACTTGCAGCTAGGAGCCGAAGGGATGCTGCAAAGGAACCCCAAGTAATGCCTACAGTGCACCACATGAGGTGCACTGACTACCCCGTTACGTGGTTAAGGTATAGGGCGCTGAGGTGGGCACGCTAATACTCTTTTTTTTTTTTTACCCAGATCTGAAAAATTGTTAGAGGACAAAACTTCTCAGGAATATCAGAAGCGGGAAGAAAATTCCAAAGCCTTTAAACGAAGGGATAAAAATGCAAAAAAAAAAAATAAAACCGACGCAATTAAATATTGTATCTCGTCAAAATGGTGCTTACTGCAGCAGTATGCCCAACAGTATAACTACAACAACAATAATGATTAATAAAAACAATAATAATGAACAACAATAATAATTACCGCTATCAAACCGAGCCATGGAATTCCCTACCAAAATTGTATATACATGTCCCCTGAGATCTGGGAAATTGCGTCATAGATCATTTCACGGACACATATCCTTTTTCTCATTTCCAGTTTACTTATCACATTCTCATGTAACACAGGTATATAAGATCATGCGAAGAGAGATGCAGATCATAAAAGTATTTACAGGAAAATAATATTCCCTTTGAATATTCATCAACAAATCACATTCAACAACAGTGTTTTCATGAGAGGCAGGACAGAGCCGTGAAATGACAGTAAAGAAGAGTCTTATTTGTTTGTCCCTTCGAATTTCCCGTAATTTGAAAGTCTGTTGCAATGACTGGGTGTTCTTGAGCATTCATCAAAAATTATGCAGATGCCAGTAGGAACGTAAAAAAATTATATTACTTTGATGAATAATATTCGTACATTTATCTCTCATAAGCATCAACAAGCACGCGGATTTTGTCACGTATACATTACGTCAATAATTTGCGTGTCATGTAAAATTGCCAATTGAGATTTGAGGTTTTATTTTTCTTAAGGAGAGAGAGAGAGAGAGAGAGAGAGAGAGAGAGAGAGGATTTTTGCTTTATGGGACTTGCTACAAGGATTGCGACTGAAATCTCAAATATATCAAAGGATAAGAGGTCTTGTGGAATAGAATGGAATATAGAATATAGGCCAAAGACCAAGCTTTGGGAACTATGAGGTCATTCAGGAGTGAAACGGAAATTGACAGCAGCAAGGTTTGAAAGGTGTAACGGGAGGAAAACCTCGCAGTTACACCATGAATCAGTTGTTAGGAGAGGGTGGAGTGTAAGATGGAATAAAGAGAATATGGAAGGGGTTATAGTAAAATGGACGAAAGGGGTTGCAGGTAGGGGGCCGAAATTTTTCTATTCTGATAGAACATAAAAATGAAAGAAAAAACGGAAAACCATGCATTATTAAATGACCAGATTTTGCTCTTCTGATACAAAATAAAAGTAAAAACAAAAAACGATGAATTATTAAATGACCAGATTTTGCTCTTCTGATACAAAATAAAATTAAAAGAAAAAAAAAAGAAAAAAGGAAAATGAGGCGAGAGCTGTGAATTCCAAAGCACTGAATTCAGACTGGGGGCTCCTCCTTTTGAATGATTCATTTGTGACCACCATTCATAAACTTCCTCTTGTTTACTGACACAGAGCCTGAATGTCTCCCCGCTGACATCATCGCGTTTCTGCTGCGTTTTCCCACTTTCCCCTCTTATTCTCGTCTATTTACACCTTCTCTGTTATCTCACTCTCCTCTTTTCTCAACTCCCTGTTTGTGACTCCCTTCTATTCTCACCCTCTCTGTTCGTTTCTGATTCTCGTCTGTTCTCCATTTCCTTGTTTACTTGCCGTTACGTCCCGAGTTTATGCTCTGACCTGACTCCTCGTAAATGTTCTTTTATTTTTATTTTTATTCTCTCTCTCTCTCTCTCGTCTCGGACGCATCGCTATGCAGCTTCTCTTCTCTTCAGTCGTGTCTGTGTGTTTGTCCGTCTGTGTGTCTTGTATGTGTCTTGTCTGTCTGTCTGTCTGTGTGTTATGTCTGTGTTTGTCTGCCAGTGTGTTATGTCTGTGTTTGTCTGTCAATGTGTCATGTCTGTGTATGTCTGTCTGTCTGAGTGTCGTGTCTGTGTCTGTCTGTCTGTGTGTCGTGTCTGTGTCTGTCTGTCTGTCTTGTGCCCTGTCTGTTTGTTAGGCTGGCAGTGTGTCTTGTTTGTCTGTCTGTCTGTCTGTCAATGTGTCTTGTCTGTGTCTGCCTGTATGTGTGTCTGTGTGTGTTGTCGGTGTCTGCCTGTCTGTGTGCCTGTGTGTCTTGTATGTACGTCTTGTCTATGTCTGTGTGTCTGTATGGCCAGCTTGCGAAGGGTCTCTTATTGCGACTCATGAACATTCATTAAAAAATCTTGCTTGGGTGACTCGCTTCATGACGTCGTTTGCCTTCTTGAAAGCAGAGCTGGGCCCCTGATGGTTGCAGGTGTTCTCTGCTTCTTGCGTTTTATGTGTATGTGTATATATATATATATATATATATATATATATATATATACACACATGTATATGTATATATATACATATATATGTATATATACATACACACATATATATATATATGTATACATATACAAATAGGTATATACATTAATCGATGAAAATTGTTTTTCTGAAAGAGAGAGAGAGAGAGAGAGAGAGAGAAAAAGAGAGAGAGAGAGAGAGAGAGAGAGAGCAGATCTGTGAAAATAAAGAAAAGAGCAATTTACTGTGAGTTAATGGTGGCCACTTGCATAAATCAATATGAATCTGATACTCTCTCTCTCTCTCTCTCTCTCTCTCTCTCTCTCTCTCTCTCTCTCTGTCCCTTACGATCTGCCACTTGTAACAAGCAGGCTGTGATTGTGTTTGTGTCGTAACAATTTCTGCTGAGGATGAGTGATGGGCACCGAAGCATCCAGTGTTGGAGATCTTTTGAAATCTCGCGATCTGTTCTGTAATTAAGGAATCGCGTGATGGCAGGCGTCTCTTAGGCTCCAAGCCTCTGCATTTGAAACGTAATTCTTCCTAATTTCATTCCATTGTTAATTGTTACAACTTCACTACAGCAGCAACAGAAATAATGACGCGCTGTCTATAGCTCTGTCCTTTCGCTTGTTGACAGGATTACAGCAGACAGTGACTGACAGATTTCGACCGTGGGCCAAAGATAGGATTACAGCAGACAGTGACTGGCAGGATTTCGACCGTGGGCCAAAGATAGGATTACAGCAGACAGTGACTGACAGGATTTCGACTGTGGGCCAAAGATAGGATTACAGCAGACAGTGACTGGCAGGATTTGACAAATGGGCCAAAAGATAGATTACAGCAGACAGTGACTGACAGGATTTCGACCGTGGGCCAAAGATAGGATTACAGCAGACAGTGACTGACAGGATTTCGACCGTGGGCCAAAGATAGGATTACAGCAGACAGTGACTGACAATCTTTGGCCCACGGTCGAAATCCTGTCAGTCACTGTCTGGCTGTATTCCTGGGACTGTGAGCAAAGATAGATTACAGTAGACAGTGCTATCGGGCCCATTCCTGTCAAGTGAGCAGATTAGCAGGCAGTGACTGACAGTCTTTGGCCCACGGTCGAAATCCTGTCAGTCACTGTCTGCTGTAATCCTGTCAAGGAGCAGACAGCAGGCAGTGACTGACAGTCTTTGGCCCACGGTCGAAATCCTGTCAGTCACTGTCTGCTGTAATCCTGTCAAGGAGCAGACAGCAGGCAGTGACTGACAGTCTTTGGCCCACGGTCGAAATCTCGTCAGTCACTGTCTGCTGTAATCTGTAAGGAGCAGATAGCAGGCAGTGATGACAGTCTTTGGCCCACGGTCGAAATCCTAGTCAGTCACTGTCTGCTGTATTCTAATCAAGAGCAGTAAGGCAGTGACTGACAGTCTTTGGCCCACGGTCGAAATCCTGTCAGTCACTGTCTGCTGTAATCCTATCAACGAGCAGACAGCAGGCAGTGACTGACAGTCTTTGGCCCACGGTCGAAATCCCGTCAGTCACTGTCTCTATATTCCCTGTCAAGGAGCAGACAGCAGGCAGTGACTGACAGTCTTTGGCCCACGGTCGAAATCCTGTCCGGTAATCACAGTCTGCTGTATTCCTGTCATCAGGATTATTCCTCTGCAGACAGCAGGCAGTGACTGACAGTCTTTGGCCCACGGTCGAAATCCTGTCAGTCACTGTCTGCTGTAATCCCAATCAAGGATTACAGCAGGCAGTGACTGACAGTCTTTGGCCCACGGTCGAAATCCTGTCAGTCACTGTCTGCTGTAATCCTGTCAGCAGACAGTGAGCAGTGACTGACAGTCTTTGGCCCACGGTCGAAATCCTGTCAGTCACTGTCTGCTGTATTCCGTCAGTGAGCAGCAGAGGCAGTGACTGACAGTCTTTGGCCCACGGTCGAAATCCTGTCAGTCACTGTCTGCTGTAATCCTGTCAGGAGCAGACAGCAGGCAGTGACTGACAGTCTTGGCCCACGGTCGAAATCCGTCAGTCACTG
>NC_089792.1:10328214-10330714 GCF_040412425.1 Macrobrachium rosenbergii | reverse complement strand
CGTAATCTGGCCCAGAAATAATGTTTTCCATCACTGGCCCCGATAGGCTTATTAAGCATTTTGAAATCCCAATAACGGATGCAGCTGTGAGTTTATCATAATTTCAAAATCATAAAACGAATACATTTCCGAAACACGCTAATAACCTCGCTAGATTTCGCGAACCGTAGCAGCTGACATTTCGCCTATATTTTCAACTTGCTAATTGAAATGTTTCACGTATAATGAACGAAACTCTTTCATGTATAATGAATTCTGACGCAGTCGGTAACCAAATTACACTTTCCCCACGCGTAGGAGTGAGGGACTTTGACTCAAGGATACTTTCCTTACCAGTACTTTGATATCCTGTGAATACGTAGGAGTAATGGAGTTTATCTCAAGGATCCTTACCAGTCCATTAATATCCTGTGAATAAGTAGGAGTGAGAGACTTTGACTCAAGGATACTTTCCTTACCAGTACTTTGATATCCTATGAATATGTTAGATATCCATTACATAAAAGATGTACTTTGTTTCTGCACATAATATTTGTTTATGTTACATTTACTGTTGTCTAGGCAAGGGGAAATATAGGAGAGAGATGCTGTAGGTGGCTAGTGCCGTCAGTGCGCCTCACGTGTACGCTGTAGGCATTACTGAAGGGTGTTTGCAACCTCTTAACTTTCCTCCATTTCCGCTTACTTTACTCAGCCTTGCTGTCCAACCTCTCCATAACTATTGCGTCTTTGGGCAACAGTGAGGTTTCCTCTCAGTTCCACCATTTAAGCCATGTGTTTAATCCTCTTTATTGTCCATACTCTCTAATTCCCTCTTTTCAATGTCTTATGTCTTGAATAGCCGAAAGAACCCCAGTACTTGGCTTTGACAGCCCAAATTTCCTAAAATCAAATTAATAAAAGAGAGAGAGAGAGAGAGAGAGAGAGAGAGAGAGAGAGAGAGAGAGAGAGAGAGAGAGAGAGAGAGATCAGTTAAGGTGGCAACAAACCTTTTCCTTATGAAAGGTATTCTGTTAGACTCATTTCAAAAGCAAAATGGTTTTGTAAATTTTTTAAAGATAATCTTGCACATTGTCATTTATCGAGGGAATTAAAACCAACATTGATCATCGGGCCATTTGTTTAGTGATATGTAATCATGCAGCTATATTCTGGCACTTTCAGTAAATAACTGTGATGAGCAGCCTGGAAATCATAGTTTTTTCCTAAATCATTTTTCTTTTAAGATAAGTTTGATAGAATACCTTTCGCAGCATAAATCAGCTTATCATTATACGATTGAAAATAGTTTGCGGAAATAGAGTAGAATGGAAATCATAGTTTTTTCCTAAGGAACGTGAAATATTTATAAGCAATGTAAAACATTGTCTCTCATTAAAAAAAATGTTCAAAATCATTTTTCTTTTGAGATAAGTTTGGCAGAATACCTTTCGCAGCATAAACCAGTTTATCATTATACGAATGAAAATAGTTTGCGGAAACTAGTCATCAGACTAACGAAGGTTCCTCTAACAATGAAATTTGTAATGACGAACAGCGAACGTACATTGTAGTACAGCATCACTTCCTCTGAATACCAAGGTAATTTTGCACCTGTTGAAAACAGACCGAAATAGTATGAAAACGGCCGGATCGTCTGTCTGTACTGCTTTTAATAGAATTAAAAAAAAAATCGCAAAACCATTTTAATTCGTTGTTGCAAATCCCACAACAACGGAATTCCAACCGCAATATATCAGCTGTGGAACTCGTCTGCGGCCAGGGGCGCAATTATGTGCGTTTGCCACATATCCTGTTTTTGTGAAAGAGCGGTTTTTACGCAGCTGAACGAGTGTAGCCTGAATACATGCGTGTCGGCATATACCTGGATCTATCGGTGTACTGGTTATATATATATATACATATATATATACTGTATATATATATATAATATATATAACTATATATATATATATATATATATATATATATATATATATATATATATATATATATATATATATATATATATATATATATACTGTATATATGTATATGTATATATATGCATATATATTTATAAATATGTATTATATGTATATATTTATAAATACATGTATGTATACAGTATATGTATATATATATATATGCATGCACATATACACATATATAATATACATTTATAGTGAAGATATATATTTATATAAAATATACATTTGTAATGACCACAGTGGCCTCTTAACTTCTCAGTTTCTTCCCGCTTCTTGGTGAGCTTTTCACTACAAAGCCTGAGATCCTAAAGAAGAACCAAATGAAGACTTCTGGTGCCCGTGGCAGGATTCGAACCTTCACCCGATGTTTCAGAACGAGGTAACGTTAACCACTTGGCCTCGAACAAGGATGAGAGACTGTTCCTGCTCATGCATACATACACCTGTCGAATTTGGATTCGTTTACTGGAGATGGAATTTCTTCGTTTGGGTTTCCATTCGGATGAGAGGCTTTGCAGTGACAAGCGTAT
>NC_089792.1:10318214-10323214 GCF_040412425.1 Macrobrachium rosenbergii | reverse complement strand
TTGGCCCTTTAAGTGTCGTATGTACATACAATTGAAAATATTGACCCTTTAAATGTCATATGTATATACAGTTGAAAATATTGACCCTTTAAAAGTCGTATGTATCTGCAGCTGAAAATACTGTCCCTTTAAATGTCTTATGTATATACAATTTAAAATGCTGTCCCTTTAAATGTCGTATGTATATGCAACTGAAAATACCACCCCTTTCAATGTCTATGTGCATGCAACTGAAAATACTGTCCCTTTAAATGTCATATGTATATGCAACTGAAAATAACGCCCTTTTCAATGACGTATGTTTATACAACTGAAAATGCTGTCCCTTTAAATATCGTATGTAGCATATATGCGATTGAAAATACTGTCCCTTTAAATGTCGCATGTATATGCAGTTGAAAATATTGTCCCTTTAAACGTCGCATGTATATGCAGTTGAAAAAATTGACCCTTTAAATGTCGTATGTATATGCAACTGAAAATACCGTCCCTTTCAATGTCACGTGTGCATGCATGCAGGTGCGTGCAACTCATCCCATTTTCCCTTCTACTGTCGCTTTAGAACTCGTATCTCACCAGACTTAATAGTTCTTGTAGTGGAATCCACTCGTCTGACATCAAAGCGATATTTCCTCCAAGAGCCGCGATAACTCACAAAGGCCCTTTTGAAAGCTTGGCGTCCGGCCGATGAAGGTAAATCGAAAAGAGCTCTGTAAATGAGTCTCGCGCTGCGCATGAGCAGAAGAAATGAGGTTGTAGCAGAAACTTGAGTTTTTAATTTAGAGAGAGAGAGAGAGAGAGAGAGAGAGAGAGAGAGAGAGAGAGAGAGAGAGAGAGAGACTTCATTTGGGATTCTTGTTAGGAAGAGCAATCATTTATGCCTACATGCATGCATACACACATATACATATATGTATATATATTAAATATATATATATATATATATATATATATATATATATATATATATATATATATATATATATATATATATATATATGTGTGTGTGTATTATATATATATATATATATATATATATATGTATATATATGCACACACACACACACACACACACACACACACACATATATATATATATATATATATATATATATATATATATATATATATATATATACATACACATACACACATATATACACACACACACACTTCTTATACCTGTGGTTATTCACCATCAAGCGAATTCCCTTGGGAAATCAAGTACTGTCATCTCGTAAGTCCTTGACACGATTGCCCAAAAGTTTTGATGACCATGGGTACATAATGAATACAGATCAGATATAATACTCATTTGGTGGTTCTAGGTGTGGCAGATAATGGAGATAGCTCTGTAGATAAGAATGGAGATAATATTTAGATTTTTATCAGTGTTTCGTGGAATTCTTTCCAGTTGTTTTTTTTTTTTATTTCGTTGAAATCAGTTTAGGCGTCTTTTTTGCGTCTTATTTTTCTTTATCATTACCTGTTTTTTTCTCATGTCCGGAAATGCTTTTGCATAATTAAGTGTTCACGTAGCATTGCTACGGAGTTCAAAATTTCCCTCCGCCGTTAAAACCTTTGCTGGTCCGCTGGTATAGTGGTGTTAGTGTCGTGGTATGCCACTCAGATGTCGCGGGTTCGCGTCTCCCCCAGGGCGATGACAAATCACTGGCTCTGTATCATGATCAGTTACTGCTGCAGCGTTGGGGTGGTCTGCGGTGGGAGGTTGAAACCAACATTCTTTGGAAGCTTGAGTTTCAAGTCAATGGACCCTTTGGTGTTCTTGCTCCATGTGAATAGGTTTCATCTACTGAAATAATAATAATAATAATAATAATAATAATAATAATAATAATAATAATAATAATAATAATAATAATAATAATAATAATAACGGAAAGTCCTTACAGTGTCTTAAATGCTAAATTCAAAATTATAAGGCACATCGGTTATATGTGTGTATACATATATATATATATATATATATATATATATATATACATATATATATATATATATATATATATATATATATATATATATATATATACATATATACATATATATATATATATATATATATATATATATATATATATATATATATATATATACATACAGTATATGTGTATATATATAAACATATATACGAATTTATGTATATTGCCCAATCTGCAACAAAGGCATTATGGGTATGTTTTTCAACAATTTGCCCTCATAAATGATTGACTGGAAATTATTGGTCATAAAGAGATTAACGATACGTTTCATTATCTGGATGGGCTATCTGTCTATCTGTACAGTTTCATGATAAATGACTATTGTTTTTGATGAAAAATTTATTCAAAGCCATCGACAGAATTTAAATAATTGTAAAGAATGAAACAGATGAAGTCTTTTGACATGTGTTAGTGTTCATAATGAAATGGCTGTTATTGCTTATATATCAGGGGTTTATGTAATTTAAAAAAAAATTGTGGATGGTATACAATAAAGTACAGAGAAATAAAACGTAACAGAGGGCCTTCAGGAAAAGCAGTCATCCATCTTCCATCTCTCTCTCTCTCTCTCTCTCTCTCTCTCTCTCTCTCTCTCTCTCTCTCTCTCTCTCTCTCTGATTATTTATAAATATTCAACCTTTCTTCCCTTGTTTATATATACCCATTCTTTCTTTCCATCTCTATTACTCATGGTTTATTTTTAAATGTTCTCTCTCTCTCTCTCTCTCTCTCTCTCTCTCTCTCTCTCTCTCTCTCTCTCTCTCTCTCTCTCTGTATATTTATAAATATTTTTATGTATATTTTTATAAATATTAATTTATTTCTGTCCACGTCTTTCACTCATTGTTTATTTATAAATGTTCTCTGTCTGTCTGTCTGTCTGTCTGTCTGTCTCTCTCTCTCTCTCTTTCTTTCTCTCTCTCTGTATATTTACTAATATTCATTCTCTCTCTCATTGTTTATATTCATTGTTTACTTATAAATATTCTCTCTCTCTCTCTCTCTCTCTCTCTCTCTCTCTCTCTCTCTCTCTCTCTCTCTCTCTCTCTCTCTCTCTCTCTCTGTTTATTTATATTCATGCATAGACTACTCTCCTTACCCGTTTAGGATCATGTAAATAACGGCATCAGCAAAAAAAAAAAATCTAGTTCGCCCGGCCTCATCATCTCACAACAGATTTTTTTTATTTATTTTTTATTCATTTTTTTAGTCATTTTTTTTTATTCATTTTTTTTACGCAGGGAAGAGTGGGGGGTAAGAGTGCTCCAGTCGCTGGCAGGTTATATAACCTTCATGTCTTCATCTTCCCACCAACACCAGTACAAGTATTTTAGCACAATGGAGGAAGCGTAATTAGTCTCTCTTCATACACAGACATAGACAATACACTGACATAGACACACACACACACGCACACACACACACATATACATGAATGATCTGAGGTCTGCTTTATTATGTATATATCTTTCTTTAATCATCAAAATCCGAGTGGATCTTTCTTGCTTGTCCGCCCAGGGTTGGGGCTGGGTAGGTAGGGGATCGGGAGGGTAGGGGAGATATGACACATCCACCCTCCTCTTGCAAACCTGTTTGTCCGGCCTGGGTAGGGGATCAGGAGGGTAGGTGAGACATGACTGGCAGCACTGGGTTCCAGCGCTGTGTAGCGCGATGCCACCAAGCTCGTATATATGTATGTATTTATATGCTTATATATATTGTATATATGTATGTATACACACACACACACACACATATATATATATATATATATATATATATATATATGTTTATACTTATATATATTGTATATATGTATATATATATATATATATATATATATATATATATATATATATATATATATATATATATATATATATATATATATATATATATATATATATTATAAAGAGGACCATGGATCACTCATTTGGTTAAATCCGTATAAATTTCACCTTAACTTTCAGGCGAGGGCTTTGGTGCATTTCATGTGAAAATAAAAATTCAACGGAAAATCAGCAAAACTTTAGCTTTAAAAAGTAAAAAAGTTTACGAATAGATATAGTTAATGCATAACATGGCTCCCTCTTTCCCGAAGACAGAAAACGTTGCAATACTGCGTATTTATGAAACCCCTCTCCCCCCCGACTCCCAACCCACCCCAACCACCCTTTCCCTAAAGATACCTGTCACCACTATTAGATTTTAAACTCCGATTTCAGCCAAACTAATTCTGGTAGTGCTTTTGTCGTATGCAAATAAAACAGTAAAGACATCCCGCGCTGGTTATGTAATAATAGTATTGATAAGGATTCTCACATTAATTATATAAAAAAAATTCAATTCTTCCAATAGCATTAAATAATTATTATATCAGTTCTGACATTTTTTTTTTAGAAAACTTGCGTGAGAAACTTTTATCTGCGTGTCGTTAATTCACGGCAGAGCAAAAATACAAAAAAAAAAAAAAAATAAAAGACCTCTCATTCTTTTTCTCTCTTTCTGGTAGGTCGAGTTTTTTTTTTTAATCACTAACGAGGTGAAACACGCTCGATCCCCTGAGCGGGCAGGGAGAGGAACAGTATATAAGCGTTTTTCTTTTAAAAGAATTCAGCGTGTCTTCTATTCCTTTAATTGCACCTGGTAGTTAGTGGACTGTAGGAACGGTATATAAGCGTTTTTTTTTAAAGAATTCAGCGTGTCTGTAGATCTATTCTTTTAATGGCACCTGGTAGTTAGTGGACTGCAGGAACTGTATATAAGCTTTTTTTTTGAGAATTCATCGTGTCGGTAGATTTATTCTTTTAATGGCACCTGATAGTTAGTGGACTGTAGGAACGGTATATAAGCGTTTTTTATTTTTAGGAATTCAGCGTGTCTGTAGATCTATTCTTTTAATTGCACCTGGTAGTTAGTGAACTGTAGGAACGGTATATAAGTTTTTTTTTTTTTTAAGAATTCAGCATGCCTGTGGATCTCTTCCTTTAATGACAC
>NC_089792.1:10298214-10310714 GCF_040412425.1 Macrobrachium rosenbergii | reverse complement strand
GGAGGAAAACCTCGCAGTTGCACTATTAATCAATTGTTAGGAGAGGGTGGAGAGTAAGATGGAAGAAAGAGAATGTGAAAGGAGGTACAGTAAAGGAACGAAAGGGGTTGCAGCTAGGGGCCGAAGGCACGCCGCAAAAACCTTAAGTAATGCTTACAGCGCAGCCCGTGAGGTGCACTGACGGCACTAGCCTCCCTACGGGGCGTTTACTATAGAATTTCTCGGTGGGGGGAGGGGGAGCAGATGGTCCAGTGTTTACAAGGGTAAACAGACAGCGATGCCCAATCTGCATCTGAAGATAATTGTTCGTTCCGATGTATTTGCATACCCGTGTGTTAACAAGCGGGTAGATTCTCGTCAGCGAGTCTTACGATATAGTGGTACGAGTGGAGTATATATTGTTTTTATTATGTACAGTGTATAATATTGTGTATATTATATATATATATATATATATATATATATATATATATATATATATATACCTACATGTACATACATTATATATATATATATATATATATATATATATATATATATATATATATATATATATATATATATATATATATATATATATATATATGCATATGTATATACACATGTACATATGTACATACATCATACATACATACACACACATGTATGTATGTGTGCATAACAAATTTCTCGCTTACACACGTAACTTTATTATATGCGCAAAAATTACGACAGGTTCGAGTCCTGGCCGGAGAAGAAGCACTTCTTTTAAGGTTCAGTCACAAAATCGCTATGATTTTTTTTTTACCCTTTGAACGATATCCTTGGGATCAATTACTCACAGCCGTAATGGCGTGCTTATGGTGTAATCGTATATAAGTAACAACAATAATACGAAAGAAGTTTGTAAAATCTATCCACACATATGATTAAATGTATATATATATAACAAATATATATAATATTTTATATAAATGTGTATAAGTAAATATATATATATATATATATATATATATATATATATATATATATATATATATATATATATATATATATACACACACACACATACACCACACACACACACACATATAGATATATATGTATATTTTTATACGTATATAACATAATCAATTATAAATGAACAAATTATACGAAAACATGAATAAATGCAAACGCATAACAGACTGGAGCTTGAAAGGAATAATTCTCTCACCCAAGCACTCCCTTATTTTCCTAATGAGATCACACACTCACAGTCACTCACACTCACTCACACTGAGTCACCATTATTTACACAAGAAGGTTGTTTCTTTTTATCTTTCTGTGTTTAGTCAATTCTCTAGTTTTCGTTCGCTTGGAGATTTGTTTTTCGTTTTTTTTTCATTAGAAACTTTGCATTTACATTTCATTTACATTACTCCTTTTACTGACCACCTTGGCAAAGTTGAGAGAACTACGCGGAATTACTGAATTTCAAGGCGCATAACTGGATCCTTGAGTTGTTTTCAAAAGTTAGAATGACAATATTTAATGTTTTAAGAGGAGCCTTGAGTTGTTTTCAAAAAGTAGAATGATATTATTCAATGTTCCTTAAGAGGAGCCTTGAGTTGTTTTCAAAAAGTAGAATGATAGTATTCAATGTTTCTCAAGTGGATCCTTGAGTTGTTTTCAAAAAGTAGAATGACAATATTCAATGTTTCTCAAGTGGACCCTTGAGTTGTTTTCAAAAAGTAAAATGACAGTATTCAGTGTTTCTCAAGTGGATCCTTGAGTTGTTTTCAAAAAGTAGAATGACAATATTTAATGTCTCTTAACTGGATCATTGAGTTGTTTTAAAGACGTTAAATGAGAATATTTAATGTCTCTTAATTGGACCCTTGAGTTGTTTCAAAAAGTAGAATGACAATATTTAATGTTTCTCAAGTGGATCATTGATGCATAGTACAGAACAGAGTAAAATTAAATTTGAAGACTTTAATAGGATCCTTGATATAGTTTAAAGAACTAAGCGAGTTGACTAAATTTGAAGACTTAATTGGATCCTGGATGCATGTGTAAGAAGGAATGGAATGGAATGGTATATAGAAATTAGGACAAAGGCCAAGCACTATGACCTATGAGGTCATTCATTGCTGAGAGGGGAAATTGAGAGTAGAAAGGTTCGTAAGGTGCAACAGAAGGAAAACCTTGCAGTTTCACTATGAAACAATTGATAGGAGAGGGTGGAAAGAAACGTATAAGAAAGAGAATATGAACGGAGGTACAGTCAAAGGAGTGAAAGGGGTTGCAGCTAGGGGCCGAAGGGACGCTGCAAAGCAATGCCTACAAGCAATGCCTACTCCCTGCACGGGGCAAGCAGACTAGTGATCACCCTAACCACAGGACACTTTTAAATCAGGGACCACCGAGCAGGGTCCTTTCTTTATGTTTATCACGACCGATTCTCATCTGTTGTTTATTAGAGTAATAATATTCTTTACGCTTCAGATCCAAGTCTGTAACTTGAATCTGTTGATAAATAGATAGAAAAATAGTTAGAAAAATATATCTGTAAATATTTTCCTAAAGTGAACATCATGTTTTCGTTGTTTTTCTCCACCCTAGAAAGTTCTTAGACATTATTTATTATTGAAGATTATCTTGATTTGTTTGTCAGGAGGAATGACTGCATCTGTCAAGGTCAAGTAGTTGTATTTTGTTTGAGGGGCTGAGGTCGAGTTAAATAGACGGCTCCTTCAGGGTGTTTTTATTTAGGAGAAAAAATGATTGACGGGTTTTAGAAGAGGTCAGAGATGTCATAACCTAGTTTAGTGAGAAAGATGGAGTTTTTTCTCTTTTTGTGTCAAAAATACTCTAGGATTCTGACCTTGAGGAAGATTCTGACGTTTGCTTGGGTACATTATTAGCAAATGGACAGGATTTTGTTTTTATGGTCGTATTTTCCATACTGACACTGAAAAAAACACAGACTTTCTTCCTTTGGAGATTGTGGGTTAAATAAAACTGCTTATATGCACTTCAAACATGCTTATAAAGTCTCACCAACGAGATAAATAAATGAAATGGTGATTAGAGGATTCTTATTGGTTTGGAATAACATGCATATAAAGTTTCACCATTAAGATAAAAATGAAATGGTGATTAAAGGATTCTTGTTGGTTTGAAATAATGGCAGTCCAGAACTGAAAACTGCATAAAGATTTGAAATTACAATAGATGGTAATTTCATCCTCATTATGGCTCTTCAGAGATTGAAAAGATTTCTTAGTGTCCTAGAATGGAATTTATAACAGCTAAATGTGGGGCATTCAAGAAAGATGTCCAAGTTCTGTCACTGTTACAGCTAAATAAACAAGCAAAACAAGTTTTCTGTCCTGTGTTGGCCTCAGCCACGGCCCATAAAACTCTTAGCCGCGACCCATGAAACTCAGCCACGGTCCGGTGGTGGCCATGTGTTGGTACCTATAGCGCTGCCAGAAGTACTGTTATGGTTAACTTTAACCTTAAATAAATTAAAAACTACTGAGGCTAGAGGGCTGCAATTTGGTATGTTTGATGATTGGAAGGTGGATTATCAACATACCAATTTGCAGCCTTCTAGCCTCACTAGTTTTTAAGATCTGAGGGCGGACGGAGGCACAAAGCCGGCACAATAGTTTTCTTTCACAGAAAACTAAAAAGTACAACATCTTCATCAGTAGCATGGTTTTGAAACTGGCTCAAAAGCTCACACAGTCACGAACAACAGTAGAACGACAAGATAAAATAGAAGCAAGGAACTGAATCTAGATTCTCTGACACTCTTCCCGTACTGTGCAGTATTCTCGAGTCGAATTTGAAGAAGAGCTGAATGAGAATTGTTCGGTGTTCTGATGATGTTACGAGTTCCTTCAATGGTGTCCTGGCCGAAAGGCCTAATCCTTATCGATTTTACCCTCCTTTCATATGACTACGTATCACGAAATGGAATATTTATAGACATGTGTCCTACGGGAGGGGTGGGGTGGGGGTGGCTGTCTTAATACTTGTAGGACTATCCTCAGCTGCTTCTTTGGTAACATTGTGTTTGCTTAAGGTTGAATGTCATGTTATGACCGTAATCCTGATCACGTGATCGTTATAGAATAGATAGAATATAGAAAATAGGCCCAAGGCCGAGCGTTGTCACCTATGAGGTCATTCAGCGCTTAAATGCAAATTGACAGTAAAAGGTTTGAAAGGTGTAACAGGAGGAAAACCTCGCAGTCGCACTAATGAAACAATTGTTAGGAGAGGGTGGGAAGCAAGATGGAAGACAGAGAATATGAGCAGAGGTGCAGTAAAAAGAATGAAGGGCGATGCAACTAGGGCCTGAAGGGACGCTGCAAAGAACCTCAAATCATGTCTACACTGCACAACATGAGGTGCACTGACGGCACTGCCCTCCTACGGGGATCCTGATCGTTATATTCTCCTTTTGATCAACACTCGTGTAAATGATATAATTTTGTAATATTTCAGCAAGAATAATACATTAAGCAAAGAATTTAGTGATAAGAGAACACAGTCTTATCTTTGGTAAGTATCTTCTAGATTATTAAGACAAAAAAATGCGCCGACGTGTCTTCGGTTCAATCGAGTTTTCTGTACAGCCGCTACAGAGTATGATCAAGGCCACCGACAATAGATCTATCTTTCGGTGGTCTCGGTATAATGCTGCATGAGCAGCGGCCCATGAGACTTTAACCACTGCCCGGTGGTGGCCTATCGTTATCTTGCCAGAAGCACGATTATGGCTAACTTTAACTTTAAATAAAATAAATATTACTGAGGCTAGAGGGCTGCAATTTGGTATGTTTGATGATTGGAGGATGGATGATCAACATAGCAATTTGCAGCCCTCGAGCCTCAGTAGTTTTAAGACCTGGGGGCGGACGGACAGACAAATTAGCCATCTCAATAGCTTTCTTTTACAGAAAACTAAAAAACAGTGGAACACTTAGCACTCAACATACGTGACTCCTATCGCTTGGAATAACTTTACATACAGATTTGCATGACGAAGACAATTTGAAATGAATTTTGGAAACTGCAGTTCTTTCATAGTGAAGATATTACGGTTCATCGAACTGAACTTAATTTTTCCATTTGAACCGAAAGCCTTTGAAAGTATGAATGAGTAACCCGGACGCTGGGACGGAAAATATCTCTCTCTCTCTCTCTCTCTCTCTCTCTCTCTCTCTCTCTCTCTCTCTCTCTCGATCAATCAAATCCTCAAAGTCTACTGATGAATAAATGAAACGAACATTTCCTGGTCCGCATGAGGAGAACTTTGAAACCTAAACGACCAGTCGAAATGGTCTCAAATCACAAGAAAGGGAGAAATAGCACAAACTAATGGGAGAAATAGCATAAAACAAAAATTAGAAATACCAAAAATAAAGGGAGAAATAGCAAAAATAAAGGGAGAAATAGCATAAATTAATGGGAGAAATAGCATAAAAGAAAAGATCAGAAATAGCAAAAAATAAAGGGAGAAATAGCAAAAATAAATGGAGAAATAGCAAAAATAGAGAGAAATAGCTAAAAGAAAGATAAAAATAGCAAAAGAAAGGGAGAAATAGCATAAAGAAAGGGAGAAATAGCAAAAATAAAGGGAGAAATCAGCAAAAAGAAAGGGAAAAATAGCAAAAAGAAATCGAGAAATAGCACAAATATAGGGAGAAATAGCTAAAAGAAATGGAGAAATAGCACAAATAAAGAGAGAAATAGCAAAAATAAAGGAAAATAGCCAAAATAAAGGGAGAAATAGGTAAAAGAAAGAAAGAAAATAGCAAAATTAATGGGAGAAATAGCAAAAAGAAAGGGGGAAATAGCAAAAAGAAAGGGAGAACTAGCAAAAGGAAAGGGAGAAATAGCAAAAATAAGAGGAGAATAGCAAAAATAATCGGAGAAATAGCATTAAAAAGAAATGAATGAATAGCATACTGCCACAGAGCAAATCCAACAACTTACATAAACTAATTTTTCCAACTAATGTTCGCAAGGATGATGATGCGAGGTCTGACGTCAAACTAACATTTTTTCGTTCTTATTTTCCTTCCTTCCCATATTTATGTGGGAAAGGTGGAGTGTGGGTAATTACGGGGTGTTTACAACTGTGGGATCACGTCGCAAATGAGAGTTGCGAGGGAAATTCTGCCACGAATGTCGAAGCATTTACGTCATAGGCAAAAGTGAATGATTTCTTTTTAGACATCTGTCGCGATGAAAGTTTTCGTGCTCCGTGGGGTTTTACCGAGTTGTCGAGTTATATGAAATTGATTCTGAAGTGTATAGATACATACGTTCATACATATATACATACATACATACATACATACATACATACATTATATACAAATATATATATATATATATATATATATATTATATTATAGTATATATATGTATATAATTATATTTATAAATATATGTGTATATTTACACACACACACACACACACACACACACACACACACACACACATATATATATATATATATATATATATATATATATATATATATATATATATATATATATATAGTAATCTTAATCTATATCAGTTTGACAAAAACCACTCCAGACATTTTGTGTCTGGTACTTCATTGACCCTCCAACCCAGCTCATAGAAAGAGAGAGAGAGAGAGAGAGGGAGAGAGAGAATCTCGTGCTTATGGATTAAACAATAGGTAGTTTTATCAATACGAAGAGAGTTAGGGAGAGAGAGAAGAATGTACTACTTGATTATCTGCAGCAAGTGCACCGACAGAGATTTATTGATATCAGATAGTGTTATGTAGGCGTTGGTCGCTGGGACGCTCAGGTTATATTAGAGGGTAGTTTGTATTTTTCGTATTTTGTATTTTTTATTTTTTTTATTTTTGCTTGCCATTGCGTCTTCTTACATTCTCTCGTATGTATTCACATTCATTAGTGTTAGTCATTCCATCTTTTTACATTTTTAGTGTATATCTTATTTTATTTTGTGTTATTGTTATTGCAGTGATCGTTTTTATAATGCGTTATTATTGTTACTTTCTTAAGGAAACATTATTATTATTATTATTATTATTATTATTATTATTATTATTTTTTTTTTTTTTTAGAATTCTGCTTCTAATGTTAATTGTTTAAGGAATATTGGTAATAGTAGCAGTTATGGCGAGAACATTTTTTCGGTGTTCAGAGTTATGTCTTAAGAAATGATTAATATCCTCCTCAAAATCTTACCAGTTTCACCTAGTTTCATATTGCAGCCGGTTTCATATTGCACCTAGTTTCACATTGCAGCCAGTTTCATATTGCACCCAGTTTCACATTGCAGCCAGTTTCATATTGCACCTAGTTTCACATTACAGCCAGTTTCACACTGCAGCCCGTTTCATATTGCACCTAGTTTCACATTGCAGCCAGTTTCACATTGCAGCCAGTTTCATATTTCAGCCAGTTTCACATTGCAGCCAGTTTCATATTTCAGCCAGTTTCACATTGCAGCCCGTTTCACATTGCATCAGTTTCATATTGCAGCCAGTTTCATATTGCCCCTAGTTTCTCATTGCAGCCAGTATCTTATTGAAGCCAGTTTCATATTGCAGCCAGTTTCATGTTGCACCTAGTTTCACATTGCAGCCGGTTTCACACATTGCATTAAGTTTCATATTGCACCCAGGAGTGCCTATATATGGGTTACATAGTGGCATTCTGCAGCCCGTATGTAGGGGTGGGTAGTGCCATCAGTGCACCTCACGTGGTGCACTGTAGGCATTACTTAACGGTCTTTGCAGCAACCCCTTTCATTCCTCTTACTGTACCTCCGTTCATATTCTCTGTCTTCTATCTTCCTCCCCACTAGTACAAGTGCGAGGTTTTCCTCATGTTACACCTTTAAAATCTGTTTACTCTCAATTTTCCTTTCAGCGGTGAATGACCTCATAGGTCCCAGCGCATTCCTCTTGGTCTAAATTTCAGAGTCCATTCCTTCACCTTTCGGAGGCCCAGGAATGTGATGCGTCGCGGCATTTTCGATTGAAATCAATATTTTCTGTCTCATTTATTCATTCGACTGGTGGCGTGACCAATGCGGAATGTAAGCTAGTTGCCTTGAACTTTGGTTAATGGCTTCGTCAGATAATCAATGCCAACTCTGGCCGCCCGGAATTAATGTTTGACCTGACCGTATTTCGTCTTTGGTGAGAATGTCAGATCTTTCCGTTCTGCGTTTTAAAAGCTGTCACACAGCGCACTGCTGGTAATTTTTTTAAGACCATAATCATTTCTTTTATTAAAAACAGACAGAAAGAGAGAGCTCCTGAAAACAAGTGTGGGTTTAAATACTGTGCTCATTATAGGTCTTAATGACTGCCATCCGAAAATTGAAACTGAAGAGATTTGGGATCATTCACACTGACGCGTTTTAGAATCGTCAGTTGCCCCAGATGCGTTATATTTTGTAAGAGAATGGTCAGTGAAAGAGAGAGAGAGAGAGAGAGAGAGAGAGAGAGAGAGAGAGAGAGAGAGAGAGAGAGAGAGCGCGCTCTTGATGTTTAGTCAAAGTGGGTTGACGAAGTATGCACCGCTGAAGAGGTCTTAATGGTCACCTAAAAATGATGAGATATAAAATTAATGAAATTTAGATTTGATAAGATATAGAATTGATAAGATTTTGAATTGATAAGATATAGAATTGGTGAGACTTAGAATTGATGGGATTTAGAATTGATGAGACTTAGAATTGATGATAAGACTTAGAATTGATGAGATTTAGAATTGATGAGACTTAGAATTGATGATGAGACTTAGAATTGATGAAATTTAGAATTGGTGAGACTTAGAATTGATGAGACTTAGAATTGATGAGACTTAGAATTGCTGAGACTTAGAATTGCTGAGACTTAGAATTGATGAGACTTAGAATTATCAGTGGCCCCAGATTCGTCACAAATCGTAAGAGAAAGGTCAATGGTACTCTCTCATCTGTTTTTTTAAATATTTTTTTTTTATTTCTGTTGTCCCACCATGAAAGGAAGAATCTCGAGGTAGGGATTTGAAGTACTCCTCTAGTCGCAAAGCGTACAAAAGAAAGAAATAAAAAAGGACGGGTAGGAGGAATCTTTAGGTACTTGCTATTATTGTTCAACCCGGATGAGGTCGTCGATCTATAGAAAATAAAAAAAAAATAATGCCCGATTTCTCCCTGTTGGCTAGCGTGGTACCTTTAACCGAGAAGCATGCGTGTTTTTTTTTATAATTATAGGAATGATCTAATTTGGCGTGTTCTTATGCTTTATCAAATGGAAGGTAACTTAAGTGTAGATATATTCTTTCATTAGAAAAATTTTCTTTGTACCTAATAACTGGCTAGAGTGTGTGTGTGTGTTTAGCAATTATCAAATTTTGCTGTGATCTTAAGTTTTATCAAAGGAAAAGTAACCTTATTTGAATGTAGGCGCATTCCCTCGTTAAAAAATAATTTAATTTTTCATTTAAAAAGAAAAAATATTTTTTCATTAAAGAAATTTTAATTTTTAAAATTTATTTGTTACAATACGAAGAAAAGATCAAGATTAACCTCGAGAGGAAGCTAAGACGCAAATGGCTGCAAATAATGCGCCACAGTTTCTCAAATTAAGTGAGACCTTTGAAAACGGGGTCATGGCGATTCAACAACCCTGTACCAAAGCTGGACGCGAAGGCAATTAGTCCAAACGTAACTATTTGGAGATATATTTACCCGCCTACATCACGCTATATAGATGTAAATTAAACGGAATGAATTAAAAAAGTAAATCACACGTGAAGTCAAAATAATAAAAAAAACAAGTAATGAAAAATGGTTACGAATATGAGCAGAGTTGTAATTCAGGAACTGATTTCCCGTACAAAATGTGAATGAATATCTATCTATCTTCCTGTCTATCTATCCATCTTTCTCTTTCTCTTTCTATCTGTCTATCCATCTTTCTCTTTCTCTATCTATCTATCTATCTCTCTGTCTACCTATCCATCTTTCTCTTTCTCTATCGATCTATCTATCTATCTATCTATCTATCTATCTATCTATCTATCTATCTATCTATCTATCTATCTATCTACGCATCTTTCTCTCTCTGTCTATCTATCTATCTATCTTCTTATCTATTTATCCATCTTTCTCTTTCTCTATTTATCTATCTATCCATCTTTCTCTTTCTCTATCTGTCTATCTATCCATCTTTCTCTTTCTCTATCTATCTATCTATCTATCCATCTTTCTCTTTCTCTATCTATCTATTTATCCATCTTTCTCTTTCTCTATCTATCTATCTGTCCATCTTTCTCTTTCTCTAGCTATCTATCTATCTTTCGATCCATCTTTCTCTTTCTATCTATCTATCTATCTATCTATCTGTCTAATGAGATGATGAAAAGTCTTTCGAAAAAAGCTTTTTGAAAAACTCTACAAGTAGTTAAAGTAGTTTGCTAATGGTTATCAGGAAGCAATTAAAAAGTTTGTGTCCCCATTTTTATGAAAACGATCACTGTTCTCCCCCACAGGGCAGCTGACCTCTGGACGTCTAACATTGTTGGTCCTGAAAGGAGATAGTCACCTGAGATTATATTAACTACGCAAGGTAGGCATGTCCATTTTCGCATTAAGTTTCAATAGTTCAGGAATTTATAACCTAACACTCCCCGTAGTGGGGTAGTGCCGTGAGTGCACCTCACGGGGTGGACTGTAGGCATTACTGAAGGTTCTTTGCAGCGTCCCTTCGGCCCCTAGCTGCAACCCCTTTCGTTCCTTTTACTGTACCTCCATTCATATTATCTTTCTTCCATCTTGCTAGTCCAACGCTGATTGACCTCGTAGGTCCCAGTGCTTGGCCTTTGGCCTAAACTCCATATTCCATTCCATAACCTAACACTGTTAAAGGAAGATAGGATACTATAAATAATATTTCTGTAGTTAAATGGCAAGCAGTGATGGTCAGGATATTTTGATAAAACCTGACTAATAAGTAATAATAAGTACAAATAATTGTTAAAACGGCGGGAACAATGTTTAGTTGCTTATAGGATATAATATTATCCAGTATGTTGTATACTTTATTATGTTCTTTCTTGTTTGGTTTTGTAATTTTCACAATTTCGTTGAACATTAGATTTTTTTTATTATTATAACATTGGAAAACTTCATTGAAATTTCTTTTTATATTCACGTATTCTTGTATGTACAGAATGAGGTTGTTATATAAAAGAGGGATGAAATTCCTCTTTTAATTTTTCGTAGAATTTTCGCACTTTCAATTGAGGATGAATTTACTGCTCGTGATACTTCTTAGAAAATCTCTCCCTCTTTGATAGCATTTTCATCAAATCCGAAAGAAAATATTACCTGCTCAGCCGAATCAAGGTGTATTTATATATGTAGATGAATTTTATGCACACATAAATCTATGTATGAATTTATTGCTCATGATACTTATTAGAAAATCTTACCCTCTTTGATAGCATCTTCATCAAATTAGATAGAAAATAGTACCTGCTCATCTGAGTCAAGGGGTATTTATATATGTACATGAATTTTATGCACACATAAATCTAAATATCCAAGCTGGATGTTGTTAAACTGTTTGCCACTCAAAACTGACTTTGCAGTTAGGGAAAGCTCGCCCCTCCTAACATAGGATGTTTGTATAAGAATAGTTTTTGTGAAAAAAATATAGGACTTTTTTTTCTTTGGAAAACTTCTCCCATGGTGCATTTTTATTAGCTTCAATGACTGTTGAGTTTCTCTCTCTCTGTATCTGTCTCTCTCTGTCTCTCTATCTCTATCTATCTCTCTCTCTCTCTCTATCTTTTAATAGTAACTTTTACATTCCTATGGACTTTCGAACAAACGCATGGAGGTTTGAGTAAAACCGAAACATCTCTTATTTTTCAAATGTGTGATTTATATATATGATATATATATATATATATATATATATATATATATATATATATATATATATATACATATATATATATATATATATATATATATATATATATGTGTGTGTGTGTGTGTGTGTATGTAAACATAAAATCTAAAAAAAAATTAGGGTGTGTGTGTGTGTTTGGGCATATGATGAGTATATTGAGTACACCTATAAAAACATTGAAATTGTAGAATTAAATCACATATTGAAAGATGCTATATTACACAAAGCCTTCTCCTGTCCACGTGATATTTCTCCTGCATTCCATAAAGAAATCATAAGAATATATTTTTATCCGATGCACATTTATGCGTAACAGCATCCATCTCGTAACAGAAAGAAACAAGGAAGTAGGAGAATGTATTACGAAAATAGGGTTTTCTGTACAGACGCTACTGCTTATAATTAAGGCCATCGAAAATAGAGCTATCTTTTGGTGGTCTCTGTATAATGCTGTATGAGCCGCGACCCATGAAAATTTAACCACGGCCCGGTGGTGGCCTGGCCTATATCGTTGGCAGAAGCACGTTTATGGCT
>NC_089792.1:10265714-10293214 GCF_040412425.1 Macrobrachium rosenbergii | reverse complement strand
ACCGAATTGCAGTCCTCTAGCCTCGGTAGTTTTTATTTTGTTTAAGGTTAAAGTTAGCCATAAGCGTGCGTCTGGCAACGAGACCACTGGAAAGATAGTTTCTGGGCCGCGTTTTCAGGTGGCCAAAGATAGATCTATTTTCGGTGGCCTTGATTATACGCTGTAGCGGCTGTACAGAAAACTCGATTCCGCCGAAGAAACTTCGGCGCATTTTTTTACTTGTTATTAATTCTTTGTAAATTTCAGAATAGATTAGATTTTTTCCGTACATTGATGAGAAACCTTTTGTTGGGTTAGAAATAATTTTATTTTGCGATGCCAATTTTGTGATGCAATCTTTCATCACTTGAGTGATGTAATAGTTCAATTGCGTTTCTAGAAACAATAAAAAAAAATGCAAATGTCTGACTCGCAAGAAGGTCGGATGGCGTGACCTTGAATGAGTCATATGCGTGGACACAAATGCGCAATACATTTATGATTGGTTGGTTGGTTGTACTGTAAAAGAAGGTCCATTAGAACAGTAAATGAAACGGGAATTAGGAATTGAGGAAATGAAACGGGAATTAGGAACTGAGGAAATGAAACGGGAATTAGGAATTGAGGACATGAAACGGGAATTAGAAATGAAATGACTGAGAATTAGAACTGAGAAACGGGAATTAGGAGCTGAGAAATGAAACGGGAATTTAGACATGAACTGAATTAGGAAATGAAATGAAACGGGAATTAGGAATTGAGGAAATGAAACGGGAATTAGGAACTGAGGAAATGAAACGGGAATTAGGAATTGAGGAAATGAAACGGGAATCAGGAATGGCCAACGTACATAGCTCAACAGAATATGATGAGGTAAAGGTTGGAATTGGAATATGAAATTTAGGCCGAAGGCTAACCGCTGGTGCCTATGAGGTCATTCACCGCTGAAACGTTCACTGAGAGTAAAGGAGGTTTTAAAGGTGTAACAGGAGGGAAACCTCGAAACAGTTGTTAGGAGAGTGTGGAAAGTACGATGGAAGATAATATGAACGGAGGTACAATAAAAGGAATGAAAAGGGGTTGTAGCTCCCGGCCGAAGGGACGCGGCAAAGAACCTTAATTAAGTAAAGCCTACAGTGCATCGCGTGAGGTACACTGAAGGCACTACCTCCCTACGGGGTGAGATAAAGGTTGTATGACAAGGTCAGAAGACGTAGTAACAATTTAAATCCCACGCCATTAGCTGAGTTTACAGTTATTATTGTTTTGCTTATTCTTTGTCATCCGCGCAGCTTTCCTCTCTCTGTTAAGTAGAGCCTTGTGTGATAGAAACACCAGTTGGCAATCGTCACCAAATCTACGTCATTTCAAAATACATACATCTACAAAATTAATCAAAGAAAGGCTTGCTATCAGAATTCACTCACGAGGAATTTGGGAACAAGAATGAAGAGGAAATGATCGTAAAAGGCGTAAAAGAAAGAGCAATAAGAAAGAAAAGATGAGACAAGAAAAGCACAGAGAAGAATACACCAGGAGAGAGAGAGAGAGAGAGAGAGAGAGAGAGAGAGAGAGAGAGAGTTATAGGAAGCTGATACGACCCGCGTATTGTTGAGACGTAACCTAACCTTGAAGGAGTTCTGACAGGTTTGCAATGGATATTGTGCGCCGCCGCTCATGGGAAATCTTCTCTCGACTTCGGATTGGGATTTACCTGCTTCGATTTTTCTCCTGATTGGAGGAGAGGGGAAGCATCCCCGGTGCAAATCAACCTCCAGCCTTCCTTTACTTATTTTTTTTTTTTTTTATTTTTTGTATACTCGTGAAGATTCAACGAAGTCCTGGTGGAAATCAACGTTCAACCTTCCTTTATATATTTTATTCGTTTTTTGCGCATTCTTGAAAATTCAACAAAGTCTTTATTACGCAACTGCAAAAGTTGAAACTTGTGGTTTTATTTTAATTTTAACTTCCTTTTAGGAGTCTGAGGAAACAAATTTTATTATTACATATCACTATATGATAATGCATTTCATTGTAAAACATTGTATAAATATGCAAATCGCATTTACGCAAGTAGAAAAGAGATGCTTTTGTGAAATAAAAAGAAAAAAACGTCACTATTCACGGAAGCTAAAGACAAGTTTCTAAAGACGTTGCATTTTTTAAAGGTCCGTAGGATGGCGAGGGAGGAAAATAAATATGCAAACCCCAGACTAAATTAGGAAAAAGTTCTCACTTCGTTAATGAACAAACGAGCCATTTTTCTGGGAGGGTGGCTTTTTTTTTAATAAGCGGACACTAGCAAGTCATCATCACGAGTCGTTCTGTTCAATATAATAAATTATTACGTAATGGCTCCCAGTATTTGTTGCTAAATCAACGGCTGAATTTTACAGTTTGAACTTGTTAATACTGTTTTTGTTAACCATTGCATGAATGAAAGCAAAAACGCAATCACAATATAGAATGCTGGCTTCACGTTTTCTTTGTAGCTTAATCCTGCTGCAGAATGAAGACATCTATAGTAAAGAACGTTTCTTTGCAGCTTAACCTTGCTCTGGATAGAAGAGATTCATGCTACCGAACGTTGTCTTTGTCGCTTAATCTCACAACAGAATGAAGATATTTATTGTATACGAACATTTTCTCTGCAGATCAACCTTGCTATAGATAGAAGACATTCAGACCGCCAAACGTTTTTTTTTTTGTTTATTAATCTTACCACAGATAGAACATAATCATACTACCGAACGTTTTC
This sequence comes from Macrobrachium rosenbergii, assembly GCF_040412425.1. Classification (NCBI taxonomy): domain Eukaryota; kingdom Metazoa; phylum Arthropoda; class Malacostraca; order Decapoda; family Palaemonidae; genus Macrobrachium; species Macrobrachium rosenbergii. Next base: position 10,290,474 of record NC_089792.1, on the reverse strand, counting down.
CTTTCATTGTGAAATGATTTACAAACTAAGTCACAAATATTTCTCACTTGGAACATTTTGGGACAAGCTTAAAAATCGCATTTGTTTCTCTGTATGAGGGAAAATCATAAAACTCGCGGACGTTCTAGGGCTTGAGAAATCTGAAATAACTTCAGAAATCTAAGAGAATTGTGATCACTGATAACTAGAATAGATGAATAAAAATATAAATATAAAAAAAATTGTGATCACTGATAACTGGAGTAGATAAATAAGTAAATATACAAAAAGACGAAAAGAAAATGGTGCAGGTTGTTTCAACATTTCTTATGAGTATGTATCTCGAATCCATAAAAATCTACCCAAAGGCATTATAGGGTCTTTGCATGTCCGTTCGTCCCCTAGCTGCTATCTCCTTTCATATTCTCATTTTCCCATCTGACTTTCCACCCTCTTTTACAATTGTTTCATAGCAACCAGCGAGGTTTCCTCCTCTTACGCCTTTCAAAACCTTCTTACCGTCAATTTCCCTTTCAGCGCTGAATGACTCCATAGGTCCCAGCACTTGGCCATTGGCCTAAATAATCCATAAAAATCTAAATGAGTTTTACCCACCAATCCCGGAGGATCGACATGCTTCGCCATATTTAATTATCCAATGAAACCATATTGTAACGAGAGGAGAGACTTTTGTTATATACTGCAAAAGAATAATAAGAACCTTTGCCCCAAAATCTTGCAGGAAATCTAGACACGGGGAAAGCTCGACTGAAGGGCCATTTATTTGTGGCCGCGCATGCTCAGTAATACGAGAGCCCAATGGTACAATGACAAGATTCACACTCCAACACAAGATAAATATAGCGATCCTTAGCGACCAAATCCACCAGCTAAGGAGTTCAGAGTATTATGATCGGAATAAATGAAGTACGTTTATAGAACATCCTCGTCTTATATGGTTGAACAAGTGGGAAGCTTTTGGAAGTCTTATTATTATTATTATTATTATTATTATTATTATTATTATTATTATTATTATTATTATTATTATTATATTCAGAAGATGAAACTATTCATATGGAACAAGCCCACCAAAGGGGCGATTGACTTGAAATTCAAGCTTCCAAAGAATATGGTGTTCATTAGGTAGAAGGAAGAGGAATTAAAGGGAAATACAGAAAGAAGATATCTTACTGATTAAAAAAGAAAAAAATAAATTACTAAATTAATAAATAGACAAAAATGTAATACAATGAAAGGAGAATATTATTAGAGTAGTAATGAGTCGCATCTACGCTCGTGTACAAATATAATTTGACAATTCGCTATGAACGCATTATATTAATGTAACGAGTATTATACTATAATATATTAGAAAGGATAAGCTAACAAATAAAGAAATGACAGCCCTGGCGCGTACCTCAGTTGCTTCTCAAGTATGAAACACACTTCAGTATTGGTCAACCACTTAGAGCAATCAAGAGCATAGGCGCTACATATGCGAAAGGGGAGAGAGAAAGGACTAACGGACAAGAATATCGCGTGTGGGTAACAAAGTACTCAAATTATCCGATGAAAAGGGTTGAAGAAACTCTCTCTCTCTCTCTCTCTCTCTCTCTCTCTCTCCACAATTCGTAAAGAAGGATTAATTTAATATCTCTCTCTCTCTCTCTCGCTTTCTTTCTTTCTTTCTTTCTTTCTCTCCACAATTCGCAAAGAAGGGTTAATTTAATCTCTCTCCCTCTCTCTCTCTCTCCACAATTCCTAAAGGAGGATTAGTTTAATCTCTCTCTCTCTCTCTCTCTCTCTCTCTCTCTCTCTCTCTCTCTCTCTCTCCATAGTTCGTAAAGAATAATTTATTTCACATCCCTAAGTTGTTACAATTTGACTGTAAAATAAAAAGGGAAGGACTTTGTTTATGCATGTAAAACAGAGAGAGAGAGAGAGAGAGAGAGAGAGAGAGAGAGAGTGTTAGTGAATGAACTGAACGACATCTAATCTTCTATTTACATCTGAAGGCCAGGAGATGATACGAACATCCTCGTGTGCTTTTGGGGTCCCTGGGGGTTAGGGGAAGAGACCTGGGGGTGGGGTTAGGGGGGAGGGGTGGGGGGGAGGTTAGGTGTGAAGTGAGTTGGATGTCGAGGAAGGAAGAAGAAAGGGTCATGATGAAACAGAGAAGCCATTCTTATATCAACATTCTCTCTCTCTCTCTCTCTCTCTCTCTCTCTCTCTCTCTCTCCTAGGTTTCTTAGCTTACCAACTAAACCTCGACAAATTCTCTCTGTCTGTCTCTCTCTCTCTCTCTCTCAAGTTCATTTCTCTCTCTCTCTCTCTCTCTCTCTCTCTCTCTGTCGATTTTTCTTGTCAATCAAACCTCGACAAATTAATTTTCTCTCTCTCTCTCTCTCTCTCTCTCTCTCTCTCTCTCTCTCTCTCTCTCTCTCTCTCTCTCGATTTCTAGATTTCTTAGCTTACCAACTAAACCTCGACAAATTCTCTCTGTCTGTCTGTCTGTCTCTCTCTCTCTCTCTCTCTCTCTCTCTCTCTCTCTCTCTCTCTCTCTCTCTCTCTCTCTCTGTCGATTTCTTAACAAACTTACCAACCTCGAAAAAATTTCTCTCTCTCTCTCTCTCTCTCTCTCTCTCTCTCTCCTCAGGTCTCTCTCTCTCGATTTCTTAGATTTCTTAGCGGATGTGCTCGACAAATTCTCTGTCTGTTCCAAGTCTCTCTCTCTCTCTTTGTCTCTTTCTCTAAAGCCTGTTGTTTTTCATTGCGGAACCAACCTCGACAAATTCATTTCGCTCTCTCTCTTCTCTCTCTCTCTCTTTCTCTCTTTCTCTCTCTGTCGTTTTAGGGGTTACCAACCTCGACCTCATGCAGTGCACTCTCTCTCTTGTTTCTCTCTCTCTCAGCTCTCTCTCTCTCTCTCTCTCTCTTCTCTCTCTCTCTCTTCCTTTCAATGTTCCAACCGTTCAGCATTAAATTTTCTCCATCTCTCACCTTGTCAATTGCAAAGCTGCAAAACGAACCTCTTTCTCTCCTCTCTCTCTCTCTCAAACCTCTCTCTCTCTCTCTCTCTCAGCTCTGAACAAACAAACTAGGTTAAATAAAAAAAAAGTCTACACCTTGTATTCATCTGTTGCTAAATGTCCTCTAGACTCTGTTTTACCTCATAATCAAGAAGGTACAGAGGTTGAAGTCAGTGATTGATATTCTTCCATTAAAAGGATGCTGCAGGAAATGTCATATAATTTGTTAACACCCTTTGTCGTATGATTCATGCAATTGAAGAACAAGGATATTAGCTCGTGGACAGCTGAATGCAGAGCTCTTATTTTGATCCAGAGAAAGCGATGATTTGTAGATAAACTGTTGCTGAAAGTTCAATAAAGGAAAAAGTTAGTGCAGTTAGTGCACCTCATGCAGTAAAACTGTAGCAATTATCCAGGCCACGAGAAATGTTGGAATAGATTGATTTTCATTTCATGCTCTATTGAATGTTCACTGACCGTTCATATTTGAGATTACTTCCACTCCACTTTCCATTTGTATATATAATAATTTTAAATGCATACATGCAATATATATATATTATATATATATATATATATATTTCAAACATTTTTGCTGTCAATATATATATTATAGCGCTGAATGATATACATATATGCCATAATCTGCGTGCATCTGGCAAAAAGTCTAAATGTTTATTTTCATCTGTTGCTGAAAGTCACTCTAGACTCTGTTTTTTTGCGTCATAATCAACGTGGGTATAGAGGTTTCAGCGAGTGATTGATAGTCTTCCTTTAAAGGAGAAAAAGGATGATTTACTTGTTTGAATGGACAACACCCAATAGCGAATGATTCATGCAACAGAAGAACATCGAGTCTAGATACTCGGGAACACAAAGGCAGCATATCTTCATTTTGATCCTTGATGGCAGCTGTCATTTAGTTAGATAACAACAACTCAAAACTCTGTCAATGTCTGAAAGTTTCTGGCAGTTATGGATTCTCTCTCTCTCTCTATGTCTCTCTAATTCATTTAGTTCAATGTTTGAAATGTTCTAGAAAGGTGGGAAGAGATTGATTCTGTCTGTTTCTTGCTCTATAGATAGCATATGTCACTCATTGACAGCGTTCAATGTTTATTTGAGATTGCATACAGGTACATTCATCTCATCCCCATACATGTCTGTCTGTCTATAATTATAAATTAATATGTCTCTCTATATATATCTATCTCTCTCTCTCTATCTCTAGCTGTCATTTATCAATGTTTGTTATATACGTTCTTATATATATCTATATATCTCTCTCTCTATATCTCTATCTATATATATATCTCTCTATATCTCTCTCTCTCTATATATAAGCTGTCATTTAGTTCAATGTTTGCAAAATAATGAGTTCAATTAAACATTGTTTTAATAAATATATATAAAACATAAAAAATTGCTCTAGCTGTATAATAATGTTCAGAATAATTCTTTTAACATAAGATTCCTTATCAACTGCAGCCTGCTCTTTGTCTCATCTCTCTCGATGTCTCTCTCTTTCAAACATTGAATTTTCTTAAAAAGTGAAGTACTTTTCTTACATTGTGCTTACACATTAAAAACAACAGTGCCATCTCGAACTATGGCTCGCAGTAGGTCGTTATAAAGCATCGAGTCTGTGACCGGGAATAAAAAGGCAGCATATCATCCAATTCGAGACTTGATGCAGCTGTCATCTAGTTCAATGTTTGTTCCTCATACGTTCTTACAGGTGTCATTCTCTCTCTCTCTCTCTCTCTCTCTCTCTCTCTCTCTCTCTCTCTCTCTCTCTCTCTAGCTGTCATTTAGTTCAATGTTTGTTCCTCATACGTTTTTACAGGTGTCATTCTCTCTCTCTCTCTCTCTCTCTCTCTCTCTCTCTCTCTCTCTCTCTCTAGGTGTCATTTAGTTCAATGTTTGTTCCTCATACGTTTTTACAGGTGTCATTCTCTCTCTCTCTCTCTCTCTCTCTCTCTCTCTCTCTCTCTCTCTGTCATGTAGTTTCAATGTTTGTTCCTCATACGTTTTTACAGGTGTCATTCTCTCTCTCTCTCTCTCTCTCTCTCTCTCTCTCTCTCTCTAGCTGTCATTTAGTTCAATGTTTGTTCCTCATACGTTTTTAAAGGTGTCATTCTCTCTCTCTCTCTCTCTCTCTCTCTCTCTCTCTCTCTCTCTCTAGCTGTCATTTAGTTCAATGTTTGTCCCTCATAGGTTCTTGCAGGTGTCATTTCTCTCTCTCTCTCTCTCTCTCTCTCTCTCTCTCTCTCTCTCTCTCTCTCTCTCTCTCTCTCTCTCTCTCTCTCTCTAAAATCTCTCTCTCTCTCATTGATTAATTGTCTCTAGCTTTCGATATACATGTTTATATATATATATATATTATATATATATATATATCTATATATATATATATATCTCTATATATATATATATTTATTTATTTATTTATTTATATATATTTGTGTTTGTGCTTATGTAGTCATTATTTCCTTCAAGAAAAAGTCAGTAATCGAAAAAAAGCAATAAAATATTCATTCACACGAATTCATTATACCATCAAGAAACAACCAGCCCAAACTCAACAAAACCGCTTAATGGCCTTCGAAAACCCGCCAAAAGGAAGAAGAAGAAGAAGAACCTTGATAATACCCAGTGGCAGAAGTATAATCCGGCCAATATCCATATTAGGCGTCATCGAGGAAACCGCCAGTTTTCTCTCTCTGAATCCTCTCAGTAAATCTGATTTTGGCGGAATAATTGTTCTTCATAGTTCTCAGGTGTCATTCTCAGATATCCCTCAGGACTCTCTCTATTCCTCTTAACAGTTCCTGTCATTTAGCCATTGTTCCGGTTTGGTCCGACCGCTCGCTTGAGATTCTGCGAGACGGTTCCTGGGTTTCATCCCTTAATCCGATTTGGAGTTTTCCCTCTTTTGGGAGTTTTCTTCCGGACGGTCTGAGAATATGCAGATGTGTATTATTGTTTCAATGGGTGAATGGATAATATGTTCAGTCGTTTTCCGTGGTATAAGTGTCTTATTGTGGGTCTGTTATTTCGTTTCTCTGTCTCTTGTACTTGCTCCACACACACACACACACACACACACTCACTCATATATATATATATATATATATATATATATATATATATATATATATATATATATCTCTCTCTATATATCTCTCTGCTATATTTATATGTTTACCTCATACATTATTATGTATATATATCTTTGTTTTTCTTTACCTAACTGTTTTTCATTTATTATGAAGCCGTCTCCTGACAGTGGGTTGACGGGGAAGGATCTCTGCTCTCTTGATACTTTTTGTAGTTGAATATATGATCCACGTCACATCATCGCAAAATAATAATAATAATAATAATAATAATAATAATAATAATAATAATAATAATAATAATAATAATATATGCAAAACGTTTTGCATATATTTTAAGTATATATTTACACTTACTTCAATGTGGATTTCTTCACCAATAATAATAATAATAATAATAATAATAATAATAATAATAATAATAATAATAATAATAATAATAATCTCTCTCTCTTTTCTTTATATATATTTTATTTTACATGTTTTACACTTACTCACTATGGATTTCTCCTCTCAATAATAATAATAATAACAACAATAATAATAATAATAATAATAATAATAATAATAATAATAATAATAATAATAATAATAATAATAAATTGATCAAAAATCAATAAAAATGAATTTATTAAAAATACAAGTTAATGAATGAGTAAATAATTAGATAAATATTCACAAATAAATTAAGCATACAAATTAGAGAATAAAATAAATAGATAAATAAATAAATACATAAAAGGTAAAAAAATAGATAAATAAATAAATAAATAAATACAAATGAATCAAATTAATAGATAAATAAAAAGAAATTAAGTAAATAAAACTTCATAATTCGCATTTACACACGAGACTCTTGAAGATAGGGCGTACTTTCTGAAAGCGCCAGGTTATTGCACAGAGGAGTCAAAACGCTTGATTGTGGATAATTGTGGAGAAAGTGAAAATGCTTGATTGTGGATAATTGTGGAGAAAGTGAAAACGCTTGATTGTGGATAAATCTGGAGAAAGTGAAAACGCTTGATTGTGGATAAATCTGGAGAAAGTGAAAATGCTTGATTGTTGATAATTGTGGAGAAAGTGAAAACGCTTGATTGTGGATAAATCTGGAGAAAGTGTCTTGATTGTGGATAAATCTGGAGAAAGTGAAAACGCTTGATCGTGGATAAATCAGGAGAAAGTGGAAATATATTGATTGTGGATAATTGTGGAGAATATAGTGAAAACGCTTCACCTAATTGTGGATAATTGTGGAGAAAGTGAACGGTGCTTGATTGGATAATTGTGGAAAAGTGAAAACGCTTGATTGTGGATAATTGTGGAGAAAGTGAAAATTATTATAATAATTGATTGTGGATAAACCTTGCCCTTCTGAAAGTGGAAAACGCTTGATTGTGGATAAATCTGGAGAAATTGAAAACACTTGATTGTGGATAAATGTGGAGAAAGTGAAAACGCTTGATTGTGAATAATTGTGGAGAAAGTGAAAACGCTTGATTGTGGATAAATGTGGAGAAAGTGAAAACGCTTGATTGTGGATAAATCTGGAGAAAGTGAAAACGCTTGATTGTGGATAAATGTGGAGGAAGTGAAAATGCTTGATTGTGGATAATTGTGGAGAAAGTGAAAACTCTTGGTTGTGGATAATTGTGGAGAAAGTGAAAACGCTTGATTGTGGATAATTGTGGAGAAAGTGAAAACACTTGATTGTGGATAATTGTGGAGAAAGTGAAAAATAATGATTGTGGATAAATCTGGAGAAAGTGAAAATACTTGATTGTGGATAAATGTGGGGAAAGTGAAAATCAATAAAATCATTGTGGATAAATGTGGAGAAAGTAATATTCACAAAACCATATGATTGTGAATAATTGTGGAGAAAGTGAAAACGCTTGATTGTGGATAATTGTGGAGAAAGTGAAAATGCTTGATTGTGGATAATTGTGGAGAAAGTGAAAACACTTGATTGTGGATAAATCTTGAGAAAGTGAAAACACTTGATTGTGGATAAATGTGGGGAAAGTGAAAACGCTTGATTGTGGATAAATGTGGAGAAAGTGGAAACGCTTGATTGTGAATAATTGTGGAGAAAGTGAAAACACTTGATTGTGGATAATTGTGGAGAAAGTGAAAACGCTTGATTGTTGATGATTGTGGAGAAAGTGAAAACACTTGATTGTGGATAAATCTGGAGAAAGTGAAAGCTCTTGATTGTGGATAAATGTGGAGAAAGTGAAAACGCTTGATTGTGGATAGCTGTGGCGAAATTGAAAACGCTTGATTGTGGATAGCTGTGGCGAAATTGAAAACGCTTGATTGTGGATAGCTGTGGCGAAATTGAAAACGCTTGATTGTGGATAAATCTAGAGAAAATGAAAACGACGCCCTCATATAACAAATATGGAATAATATACAAGAAAATTTCAGCAAGGACAGGGAGTGATCTTAAACTCGTGCTGCACAGAGTTTTCACAGTCGTCATCTTTGAAGTGTTGAGCTCTCTCTCTCTCTCTCTCTCTCTCTCTCTCTCTCTCTCTCTCTCTCTCTCTCTCTCTCTCTCTCTCTCTCTCTCTTCGTGTGTGTGAATGTCTGAGGAAGATAAGTCCCAGGACACTGAATGATTTTTATAGATATATTAGAATCATTCCCTGTCTTTTTAGTCCTTAATGCCGGGTTGGGGTCAGTAAACTTTTCCACTTTCACTATAAGCTCTTGTAATCAAGAGGATTACTTTGATGTAGATTATAGATCAGTCTAGTGGAGTAAGGCAAGGGAAATTTTAGCAGCATTAGGGTCTACCTTTAAAGGGTAATTAGCTTTGGAAAACGTTTACTATGGCAAACATTCGTTCGAGAGAGAAGTACTTATGCTCTCTCTCTCTCTCTCTCATATATATATATATATATATATATATATATATATATATATATATATATATATATATATATATATTTGTGTGTGTTTGTTTATGTATGTGTATAAATAATCTAGAAATATATCAAAAAATCATTCAACAATTGTTAAGGGTTAACATTGAAGAAACCCATAATTTTCACTGAATGTACATTCACCCTTTTATGTTATAACATACAAAAAAATTAATTAAAACAGAAATGGAAGAAAGCTGTTTTTTTTTTCTTTTATTATTCAGGCCTTACTGGAAAGGCTACGCTTTCACCCACAGTGAAAACTTTAGGCTTACTGAGGGCCTCTCAATTCGAAGTTGTTAATGCCCATAGAGAAAGGTCATTATCTGTCGGTAATCTTGTTTCTGGATACGCCTCTCTTACACACACACACACACGCAGACAGACACGCAGAGAGAGAGAGAGAGAGAGAAAACTCAAGGTGTCTGGTACGAGAGCCATCTTGTGTTGTAGGAACAGCGAGATAAAAACAAAACTTCTTAAAGACGAAATATTTCACCTTTTAGAGGAAATAATTGATTGAATTTTTCCGTAGCCTGTAAGTAGACCCACTCTATTTTGAATTTTCATAATACCACAAATATTTCTGAAGGGATTTTAATTACTTTTGCTATGATTTTATTGTCAAGTATTCTGATATTCTTTTATTCATAAGTACAATGAAAATTCAAAATGAACACAGCCATATATCTGTTAACCGATTTAATCGGTTAATGCCTTTAATGAAATGTGTTTCTGATGTTTCAAGAACCATTGAACTCGCAGTCGGTATAAAAGTCAATCAATCTAGTCATTTTGACAAAGAATATTTTGAAACTAGGCCTATTTAGTCTATTACTATTCAAAATCAACAAAGCCACATGTCTGTTAAGTGATTTATTCGGTTCATTTAAGGGCCATCAATGAATTAGTTTTCTGATGTTAAAACTACCAAAGATCTCGCCAATCTGTCACATAATCATATACATTTGAGTGAACTACAATCCAGTCAGTATGACAGTCAATCAGTCCAGTCATTTTGACAACGAAAATTTTGAAAATAGGCCTTTCCAGTCTGTATTATTGTTCAAAATCAACAGAGCCACAAGTAAAAACTACTATACTCGCTAATCTGTCAATCATAATCATATACATTTGAGTGAACTACAACCCAATCATTTTGACATCCAACATTTTGAAACTAGGTCTTATAATCGGTATAGCAGCCAACCCGTTTGCCAGTCATATACACCTTACATCCACAACCGAGTGTCCTAATGGCTAATCAGCATACTGGACACCCTCCAGCTGCCTAAAACCTAAAATTAACTGGCATACCGAGAAGGCTTAAGAACCCTACTACTGTTCGTCCCTGATACCTTGGTCACGGTCACTAAGCCATGGTTTGTACTTGTCTGTACAATAATTCGTTTGTACTTGTCTGTACAATTATTCGTTTGTGCTTGTCTGTACAATTATTCGTTTGTACTTGTCTGTACAATTATTCGTTTGTACTTGTCTGCACAATAATTCGTTTGTAATTGTCTGTACAATAATTCATTTTTACTTGTCTGTACAATAATTCGTTTGTACTTGTCTGTACAATAATTTATTTGCACTTGATTGTACAATAATTCATTTGTACTTGTCTGTGCAACAATTCATTTGTGCTTGTCTGTACAATAATTCGTTTGTACTTATATATCCAGACAACAGGTTCTCATGAAGTTACTGTACAGATTAGTACAAACAAGTAAAAACGAATTATTATTCGTTTTTACTTGTTTGTACATGTCTGTTCAGTAACTTAATGAGACCCTGTTGTCTGGATATAAAAGAAAAAACTAAAATGCAAATATTTATAGCACCATAAAGCAAAGAATACGCCGTCGTGACACCTGTAACAAGTGCGCATTGAAGATGTTAAAAAATGCATATATGCCTCTCTTATTCTAAACGAAGTAAAATTGAAAAATTGTCTCAGAGTTCATCTGCTTTTCTCAGATGGCAGATATTACCATTCGAAAGTTGCATGGCTTTTTTTTTTTACTCTGAAGACCAAACGGTTAATAGAAAAAAATTATACGCAATAAGTCAAGCAGATTTACGTCGTTAACACATCTTGCATTCTTTCATTTACACAGTTTAGTCACGTTTAAATTTTTATCGATTCATAAGTCGTTGCAACCTTGTGAGGTCTTGAATTATTTCATTAGCACATTTGAAATTTTTTTCTGGATTATTCAGTCCTAGGAGTCATGTGGAGGATTTCTGCAAATGTAAGACAAGTTTAAGTAGGTGGTTGATATTCAGTCCTAGCAGTCATGTGAGGGATTTCTACAATTGTATGAAAGGTTTAAGTAGGTGGTCGATATTCAGTGCTAGCAGTCATGTGAAGGATTTCTGCAAATGTAAGAAAGGTTAAGTAGGTGGTCGATATTCACCCATGACGATGCAGATTTCAGGTTAGCAGTCAAATTCAGTGCTAGAAATTTCTGTAAGGGTAGACAGTGTTAAATATAACCGACACAAATTCAGCTTCAGTTTCAGATAACAACCTTGGCTGAAGTGAGGCCAGATGACTTATCAGTGCGCATAGGTGGTTGAAGATGAGTTTAGAGGGTGGGGTTGGTTGAGGGAGGGTGAGGGTATAAGTTTCGGAGTATGAAGACGCTTAAGGTCTCTTTTGAAGTCTATGAAGACTTAACTTTTCCTTGTTTATTAAATCTTGATATAACTCCGCTTTAAACCTCAAAAATACATCCAGATTCGACACACAAGACAGGCCATCTTTTCCCACATTAAATATGGGAGAGGGTTGTGCTCTGTGAGGATTAGTAATCCTTTGATTGCACTAATCGTGATTACTTGTATCTTTCATCTACTAAGCCTCGTAGGGGGTCCCGTCAGTGCACATCACGCAGTTCACTGTAGGCGTTACTAAAGGTTCTTTGCAGCGCCCCTTCGGCCCCTTTCATTCAGCCTTTCATTGCAGCCCCTTTCATTCCTTTTACTGTGCCTCCTTTCATATTCTCTTTCATCCATCTTATTTTCCACCTCCTTCTAAAAAATTGTTTCATAGTGCAACTGCTAGGTTTTCCATCTGTTACACCTGTCAGACCTTCTTTGCTCTCAGTTTTATTTTCTGTGCTGAATGACCTCATAGGTCCCAGTGCTTGGCCTTTGGCCAAAATTTTATGTTCCTTCCTTCCTGCATCTACCAAGGATTGCACTCCTTGGTAAATCAATGACCAGATTTGGCCTTCTTTTCCATCCTCTGTTTTCTCGACGCTTGCATTCTTCTGTCCTTTGTCCCCTCCCTATTTTTTTCTTTTCGCATTTTGACTTGGCTAGAAGGCGGCATTAGGGTGCCAGTTCCATCGGCCTCTGCATCTAAAACACATAAAAACAGAACTGATAGATTGCTTAGCACTGAAATAAGTAAACGGTCAAAGGAATGCGTACGAGATACCTTACTTGGAAAGAAAATAAAATGCTTTGTCAACTTTTTTTTTATTCTACATTAATTAAGAAAAGTATATTGTTTGCACTGTTGCCCGTAGTTGTTCTAATACAATTTTACGAAAGCCAATCAGTCTATCAAAACAACTTGCCAGTCTCACCACTAGATGGCAGCAGTAGAAACACGAGGGTGATTGATCCAAGAACATATATCGGACTGTCCCCCTTCCTGAGTAAATTGAATTCAACCGCACGTAAGAAACGCCTATACCACGGGCATTAATCGTCCTTGGCCGAAGCTTACACAGTCGGCATTACGTTCGAAGAGGCTACCAGTCATCAGAACCGACTCGGGAGACATTCAGCCTAATCAGTAACCTAGTTTTAGTCTTCTTTAAAAGGCAACTGTTGTGCCGGCTTTGTCTGTCCGTCCGCACTTTATTCTGTCACCCTTTTTCTCTCCGCCCTCAGATCTTAAAGACTACTGAGGCTAGAGGGCTGCAAATTGGTATGTTGATCATGCACCCTCCAGTCATCAAACATACCAAATTGCAGCCCTCTAGCCTTAGTAGTTTTTATTTGAATTAAGGTTAAAGTTAGCCATAATTGTGCTTCTGGCAACGATATAGGATAGCTACCACCGGCCGTGGTTAAAGTTTCATGGGTCGCGGCTCATACAGCATTATACCGAGACTACTCAAAGATAGATCTATTTTCGGTGGCCTTGATTAGACGCTGTAGCGGCTGTGCAGAAAACTCGATTGCGCCGAAGAAACTTCGGCTCATTTTTTACTTGTTTAAAACCAGCTCCCTCACCGCCCTGAAGGTCGTTGATCCCTTTATGCGTCTTATGTGATACTTTAAGGGATTTTATGTTACAAGTTTCCCCTACTTCTCTGCACATTCTCGACCTTGAGGTATATACAGTAGTACACCTCTGGCTTCTCGTTCTGACAAAAGATGTTTTGAGTGTAATTGTTCATCCCTCTTTCTTCTTCTTCTTCTTCTTCTTCTTCTTCTTCTTCTTCTTCTTCTATTATCATCACATCTCGTCTTGTAAATATTTTGTTATCAGGGTTTGAGAAGCGGCTAGGCTAGGTCATTCTTAGATGAAGCATGTTTATGAACATATTTCATATGTTTTGTTTTTCTATCTTTTCATATTAATTCCTAAAGAGGAGTGGGTTTTTCTCCTGCTTGATATTTTTTAGTATTTTTTAGTTCTTCACTTTATCAAGGTTAGGTAAAGTGCGGACTTTTACTTTAATTTTGTTTTAAAAAGATGTTTTTTATAGGAAGATGTTTATATATATATATATATATATATATATATATATATATATATACATATATATATATATATATAATACAATGTATATATAGTGCATACATACATATACATATATATATATATATATATATATATATATATATTATTATTATTATTATTATTATTATTATTATTATTATTATTATTATTATGTTATTATTATTATTATTATTATTATTATTATTATTATTATTATTAAGTCAAACAAGCCAACGCTGGTTGAAAAAGCAGAATTCTATAAGCCTTGATACCCCTGTAAGGAAAGCAGCCCATTTAGGAAAAAAAAACATGTTAAGAATAAACTGCGAGCCAAGGAGAATCAAGAAAATCATATAAGCTAAATAACAAAATAAAATTAATAAGGAAAATAAAAGTGAACTGTGAAATGAACTTTAGTCAGTCTGCTAAAGAAAAACGCAGTTGCACCAAGTTTGAACTCCGGAAGTTCTTGAAAGTTATCTCAAGAAGAATGAAACTACTAGAAAACTGAGGTATTGAACTTCACATAGAAAAAGGGGAGACTGAAAGATTTAACTGCAAATTTAATACTGCGAGATGGTTGGAAGATCTAAGTACAAAGGAAGATCAAAATTATATTTTTGTATATTAAAAATTCACAGTTATATCAATAAATTGTATAATTTGTAAAATCAGATGTTGGAAAGTCTTTGTATTTTCTTTTACAGATAATCCAGTTTATTGATAAAATTGTTGGTTTTTAATTTACAATTTAATCAAAACATTGTGAATAAAGTCTTTGTATTTTCTTTTACAAATAATACAATTTATTGATATAATTGTGGGTTTTTAATATACAATTTAATCAAAACATGGTGAATTTCTTAGTAAAATAATATATAAAAAAAATCATACAGCATTAATTCTTTTGCGGAGATTTTGACCAAGGTCATGGGTAAGAAATTTAACAGAACTCAAATTTGTGTGCAAAGATTTAAAATGGGAGTCAGCTGTTGAAGAAACACTGAACAACATTCAAAGTAATGGCGGAGGAAAAGTATAAAAAAAACTTTTCCTCAGGATACACAGATACCGAGAAATCTTAAAATACTTTTCCAGGATACCTAGTTTTTTTGTGCAGTTGAAAATTAGATCGACCGGAAATGCTTCTGAGAAGTGAATTTGCAAGTCAAGAATGATACCCTGAATATAAATCAGTTGCATGGGACTGAAAGTAACTCTGTCAATCATAAGATTTGGGTTGGGGAGATCCAGAGTCATAGACCTTCTAACAATAATTAGTATTAACGTTATATATATATATATATATATATATATATATATATATATATATATATATATATATATATATATATATATATATATATATATATATAAGAGAATACTACAGGAAAATGACAGGCAGGAGTTCAGTACCAAGCGCGTTCACGTGTTTATTTACGCAACTTGGGGCAAAAAACACGTGAAAAAATACTGAACTTCTGCCTGTCATTTTCCTGTGTATTTCTACTGTGATTTTTAAAGATATATATATATATATATTCTATATGATTTATAAATATATATATATATATATATATATATATATATATATATATATATTTATATACATATACATATATATATGTATGTATATATATATATATATATATATATATATATATATATATATATATATATATATATGTGTGTGTGTGTGTGTGTGTGTGTGTGTGTGTGTATACACTTATCACGTGTCTCAAAGCATCACGTGCAACTAAGTCATTCAGACTATATGATGACGTTTCGTAAACAAAATCCTGAACTTCTTGTTTTGAAAGCAAAAGTTGCATTTCCAAACCTGTGCCACTGAGGATTTTGCCTTGACCTCATTACAACTTCCACACGTGCTGCAGCCTTTTCAGCGCGAAGGAAATCCTTACGGAAAATGTCTTTGGGTATGAAAGGCCTGAAAAGAGTGAAAAGACCCGCGCCATTTGCCAAATAGCGCCTTGTCACGGCCGGGATCTGTCCAATTTCTCACTATTCTCGATCTCGGAGGCGTGAGGGTGAGAATGTCTTCCAGGATTATAGCTTTGGTCGATGATGATGATGATGATGATGATGATGAAGGACATTGCCCCAGTGACGAATCAGAAAAGAGGGCAAATTAGGTCATAACGATCGCCAACTGAAGCTGACAGCTTCCATTGATACACCGGTTTCATCTCTCTCTCTCTCCCTTTTGTTCTTAAGGAGTCTGGATGTTGGCTGTCACACGGAAGCATGAGGAATGATGTCTTTTTGCTTTTTTTTTTTTTAAAATTAAGTCCGTCTTATGCCAGCACGGGCTCTTGCGTCAAAAGCCCAAGAACTACCCCTGCAAGAAAAAAAAGCTTTGATAATGAAGCATAAGGGAAGATGACTTTTTCTTTGTCTTTGAATTGAGCTGGTCTTAAGCCAGCACGGGCTCTTGCTTCAAGAGCCCAAGAACACCCTTGTAAGAAAAAAAAAACTTTAGTAACGAATTTTATAACTTGCTCTTATTTCAGTGCAACGAATCAAACTGAAAGTTAAGAAGAAGAAAACGAAGCAAATCTCAACTTGTCCAGGTTGTCATTGACTTAAACCAACAACACAAACCAACTTTTGTAATACGGCGTATTAATCAAAGTCTCTCTCTCTCTCTCTCTCTCTCTCTCTCTACGGGCGCCATCTCCTTCTTAACCTTCACATACCAGCTTAAAAACGATCGCTGTTGCCGACCCTGAAGATAGATCGTCCTCTCGGCGCTGACGTGTCGCTCGTCCTCTTGAGGTTACGGGGCAAAACCACATCTCGTCCTTTTGTTTCGCATTTGAAGTGGCACTCGTTTTGGATTCGTTTCTCTACGCTTCGTTTCAGTATCCAGTCAAGGTTCGCTGAAAATCTACATGATTAGAGTCTGGATCAGATTTCTTTGTCGACAAAGAGATGTATTTCTCAGTTATGGGCTACTCAATATTTGTACATGTACGATTTACGAGTGTATGAAGGGCACAGTAGCAAGGTGGCTCCGCGTTTACAGACATATTTATCAGGTAAGTCTAAAAAGACACACACGTCCAAGAATGGCCTATACCTAGTCTAAAAAGTTTTAAATTCCAAGAATGGTTTATGTATATATATATGTATATCCAGGTATATACATATATATATACAGTATACATACATATATATATATATATATATATATATATATATATATATATGTTCATATATTTATATATATATATATATATATATATATATATATATATATATATATATATATATATATATATATATATATATATATGTATGTATATATATGTGTGTGTGTGTATATATACCTTATAGTGAAAATATCCCACAGTATTGCAAAGATCTAATTTGGGAGACAAAACTGTTCTTTGCATAAACCAAGCCTTTTATTGTTTTTCTCATTAGTGACTTTTATTACGTTGGAGAAGATATATTACCCCCTGAACTTGAGTACTATTACTCTTTGCTGTCGAGTCACGGGGTAATTGAATTTTCTCCGACTGAGGACTCTTATATATAAATGCAAGGATTAAACACACACACACTAGCACACACACACACACACACACACACTTCAAAAGAAACAAGTATTGGATCCGGTAATACTCACTGAACAAATTCAAGCATAAAAGCAAACGAAACATGTCCTTACTAACTTGTCAATATTTTTATTTTGCCAAGGCTCGATCTAGTAAGTAACTCAATCTTTATATAGGAGATAAACAACAGTTCCTAAAATCTTTTCATACCAAAGGAAATTTTCAGAGCTCAAAAGTTGAAACGAATTCTCCTTCCAGGCTCTTGCAATCTTCATTGGTCCTACGTACAGGCCGTGTACGTAGAACTTGTAAGTACGTACTTTCAGGGTTTTATACAGATGTATAGGTGACTGAAGAGGGCTTATTAATTATTTGTTTCCTGATATGTTTGCTTTGTTTAAATTTGGGTTGACGACGCTTTGCTCCGTAATGAGTGCTCAGTTACGAGAATAACGATATATATATATATATATATATATATATATATATATATATATATATATATATATATATATATATATATATATATATATATATATATAGTATATATATCATATATATATATATATATATATATATATATATATATATATATATATATATATGTGTGTGTGTGTGTGTGTGTGTGTGTGTGTGCGTGTGTTTGTGTGTGTGTGTGTGTGTGTAAACATATATATGATGTGAATGTTAACGTTCTTTTTAACAAGAGTTGCAAGCTAAGACAAAATAACAGTTACGAATATAAATAATTCTAACAAATACAAGGGACAGTGAATGAAGTTGGCAGGGGAGAGAGAGAGAGAGAGAGAGAGAGAGAGAGAGAAAGGATAAAAATAAAACGGTGAATCACAAACGTCATTGTTTTGATCAGCCTTGCACAATTACCCTCATGCAAGTTTATGTTAACACTCCTTATCATACACACAAACAAACACACAAACACAGATCTAGTGGACTCACTTGACGTCGACGGGAAATGCCCCAGAATGCCCCCAAAGAACACCCTTCCCCTCTGACGTCACGCCGAGGGTCACTGAGACCAGACACACCTCTTCTTTGGGCTCGGCGTAACTTGCATTTGAAAGTTGCCGAGTATGACTCAAGTGTCATTAAGTGAAGGACCTACTCAAGACACCGCCACCGCCGCCGAGAGGAGGATCCTTGGCTGTCGTTGGACTTTGTTGTAGCGGGAGGCGTTATTTGATAACGAAGACGTTTTAACGAATACGAACCGAGATTTTGTTTATTTATAGCGATGAGTTAAGAATTATAGCGATCCTTAGTTTTCGTTGGACTTTGTTCTAGCAGGAGGCGTTATTTGATAACGAAGACGTTTTAACGGATGCGAACCGAGATTTTGTTCATTTATAGCGATGAGTTAAGGATTATAACGATCCTTGGCTCTCGTTGGACTTTGTCGTACAAAGAAATGAAAGTTTCTCTGATAAACAATATACGTTGTATAAAGATACCAAAGCTTCTCTAATAAACAATATATACCAAGCACCTCGATGAAAATTTGGCAATACAGAAATCATTACAAGAATTATGATTTAAAATCTATTCTTATTATTATAAGTATTAATATGGTAATCACAAGATATGGCAGTATAAAAATCAATTTTAAACTCTTTTAATGAAAACTCATTGCATTAATACGTTTATCCTTTACTCGTTTTATGTAACGCTTAAAAATTTCGGAAAGGAAATCTGCCCTAAAATGGAAAACTGCAGTATCAGCAAAATTTTCGAAATGGAGATATGCCACCTATTGAGCTCGTGAACCAATAATACACAAGTTACTGCAGTTTCAAAATGATTCTTCAATGCTTTCCACGAGTATTTAGGGGGTCCCATTTGCAGTATCTGCAAAATCAGTAGTAAGGCAAGGGAGTATCTACCGTTTTTCTCAGTTTTGTATTTTTGCAGATACTGCAGTCTTCCATCTGTAGGGCAGAAATACGTTACGAGTATTGACTATGTAACGTAGCTTGAATGTTGATACTGGGATTTGTTTAAAGATAAATTTCCAGTGCTAATTCTCCATTTGAATTTTAAAGTCCAGTTTAAACTGGATTGCAAATCTGAAATTACAAGAAAATCTCATGTATAACTTATTCATGAATCTCATAGGCAAATCTACCCTGAAGGGGGTTAGCCGTCAGTGCACCTCACGCAGTGCACTGTAGGCAATACTTAAGGCTCTTTGCAGCGTGCCTTCGGCCCCTAGCCTGCAACCCCTTTCGTTCCTTTTACTGTTCCTCCTTTCGTATTCTCTTTCTTCCATGTTACTCTCCAGCCTCTCCTAACAATTGATTCATGGTGCAGCTGCGAGGTTTTCCTCCTGTTACGCCTTTCATACCTTTTACTGTCAATTTCCGTTTCAGCACTGAATGACCTCATAGGTCCCAGTGCTTGGCCTTTGGCCTAAATTCTATATTCAATTCAATTCATTTCAAAGGCAAATCTAATTTCCCAGACCTTTTGAGGTTGTCATTGCTTTACGGACAATTTTATTATTCCGAAAAAAAAAGTCATGTATCATTCAGTACGCGATGTCTATCAGTACAAATTAAAATAACTGCATTTGGTGGTTCCATTTGCTCTGGAAACCGGTTGAAATGAATTATGCTGAAATTACTCAAATCTAATATTACTTGGCAGCGAAAAAACACTGGCCAAGTTGTGTTGAATCTAAACACGGCAAATGTTGAATTTAAAACTCTTAAATGAATGATAAATTTGAAAGTCGTAAATGCCGAAGATTAGTCTTAAATAACGAATTGAAAAATAATAAATGTTAAAATTAAAATTCATAGATATTATAAATTAAAAGTCATAGGTATTGAAGTTTAATCTTTAATGTTGAACTTTAAAATCGTACTGTACTTGTTGAAATTGAAAGTTGCGGTTGCTTAAATTAGAAGTCTTCTATAAGGAAAAGTTGCTAAGTTGAAAGGCTTGAGCATTGAAGCTAAAATTCGTAATAATAGATACCGAAACTCCCAGAATTTTAGGCCAAAGGCCAAGCACTGGGACCTATGAGGTCATTCAGCGCTGAAACGGAAATTGACAGTAAAAGGTCTGAAAGGTGTAACAGGAGGAAAACCTCGCAGCTGCATTTTGAATTAATTGTTAGGAGAGGGTGGTAGAAAGAAAGATGGAAGAAAGAGAATATGAAAGGAGGTACAGTAAGAGGAACAAAAGGGGTTGCAGGTAGGGGCCGAAGCCACGCTGCAAAGAACCTTAAGTAATGCCTGCAGTGCACCGCATGAGGTGCACTGACGGCACTAACCCCCTAAGGGATCGAAACTCCTAAGGTTCTATTCAGGTTTTCAAAACCGTAAATGCTGAAATGAACACCCTCAAATGCTACAAGTAAAACTCGTGAAATATTGAAGTTAAAGCCGTCACTGCTAAAGCAGAAAGTCATAAACATTGACTTTAAAAGACGCAAATGAGTTTTTAAGCTAGATATGTTAAATTCAAGAACCCCACGGCAGACCGATGCTCGCCCAGAGGGATCTCGAAATTCGCACCGCACTGAAAAGAAAAAACAACTGTTTGTCCTTGATTATGAGGGAGACAGGACACACACACACACACAGCCTTTGTCTGTCAGGTAAGGTGATTATATTCAGCCCAGCATTTCTGTCCTTTCATTGTTTCCTTTGTGCTGAGATCTATGACGTCATGACACACTTCTTTGGTCTCTTTTTATTTTTTTATTTTTTTTTTTTTAATCTGTGTCTTTCACCGTAAACGTACCCTGAAATCTTTCCTCAAGGGGTGTAACTTGCATGCAAGCAGACAGACAGGCAGACAGACTTGCAAGCAAACAGACAGAGAATAAACTGATAGACAGATATGTTAAAAATTGTTCCATTGTTCAGTTTTCTATGTGTTTTGCTTTTCTTCCTATAAATAAGTTTGACAGCTTCTGTATAAGCGAAATAACTGAGCATCAGAGACAGACGGACAGTCAGAAAGAGAATCAGACTTTTAAAGTCTAACCTGCATAATCAACGGATTGGCAGATATGGCAAAAGTTGTTCCCTTGTTCAGTTTTCTTGCGTTTCAGCTTTCTTCATAAGATATACATGGTTTCTCATCTTCCGTCCAAGCGAAATAACTCATAATCAGAGACAGACAGAAAAATTAAACTTTTAAAGGCTACACTGCACGATTCAGTACACAAATAAATAAGTAGAAAATGCGCCGAAGTTTCTTCGGCGCAATCGAGTTTTCTTCACAGCTGCTACAGCGTATAATCAAGACCACCGAAAATAGATGTTTTTCGTTGGTCTCGGTATAATGCTGTATGAGCCGCGGCCCATGAAGCTTTAACCACGGCCCGGTGGTGGCCTATCCTATATCGTTGCCAGACGCACGATTATGGCTACCTTTAACCTTAAATAAAATAGAAACTCCTGAGGCTAGAGGGTTGCAATTTGGTATGTTTGATGATTGGAGGGTGGATGGTCAACATACCAATTTGCAGCCCCCCAGCCTCAATAGTTTTTAAGATCTGAGGGCGGACAGAAACAGTGCGGACGGACAGGCAGATAGCCATCTCAATAGTTTTCTTTTACAGAAAACTGAAATCCTAGTGATAATCAGCATTTTTTCTGGACAACTTTGATCAACCTTATCCTATAACTGCATACTATAAAAGTTTCTAAATAGAATCAAAACCGATATACCTCATGTGATCTTCAGCCTTGACAAGAACCTGAAAAACTAGGATTTCCTTGACTCGAAGGAAATCAGTTATATCCTGATTTTTCCGCATCGCCTCTTCCCAATTCATAGAGCCCTTAGTTCTTACAATTGTTTTGTTCTTAACGGACTGATAAAAAAAAAAAAAAAAAAAACTGGTTTCCTGTATCCAAATGCACCGATAAGTTCATTGTCACGTGACTCACTCTTTTGTCTGGTAATGATCATGGTTTTTTTGAAATGTCTTCATTGCTAATTTAGGTGGCGTCTCCAATTAGCATATTGTTTATATAGTGACCAGAGTTAGAAAGCTACTCTCATGTGTAACAGGAGATATAAATGGCATGCATTGTGATCTTCGTCTGATGAATGAACTCCCTTTTTATGCCGATGTTTTAGTCTAGAAATATTCTAAATTTAGCATGCGTGTTTGACATATTTTGTTGCTGAGAGAGAGAGAGAGAGAGAGAGAGAGAGAGAGAGAGAGATGAGAGAGAGTGTGTATGTGTGTGTGAAGCAGACGCTGTTGTTATCTTTCTAATTCAGTTGTTTTCTTTCTTTTTCTCTTAATTGCTCTGGTGTTCATTAATCTGCCTAAGAATCCAGAAAAGACTATTTTGAATAATGCATTACCTTTCAAAAACATGTCCAGATATATGCTAATGTATAGGCCAAAGTCAAGGAATAATAATTACGGAGATTAAAAATGATAATCTTTCCACACAAGGTGTCCTGGTAGTAAAACGAATTAAAGACCAGAGTTTCCCAAAACAACAATGTCTTTTGAAATCGATGAGATACTCTCTAAATACTCAGAGTCATTATAACCGGATCATGAAAGCTGACTACAGTTCAAAGCAATTTATTACTGATAAATTCCTGTGCTCCTATGAAACGACTAAGCTGAAACTCTTGTGCTTTTCTGAATAAGAACAGTCAGTGGAGTGCCGATGACTTGCCAGATTCCTATCTGGCGCCCTTGGAAAACGGAGAATAGAGAATGGCAAATTATAGTGCCAAATTATAATGCGGTTTATGGTGAGTCTAATATACGTACTCTGGATGAGTGTAATTTGTAGGTCTCGGGCGAACATATGATTTGCAAGCTGTTGTTATGAAGGTTGGAGAATAAATATATATATAAATGCATATATATATGTATGTATGAGTGAATTTTTTATCTCTTCACCGTGATTTATATATAAACTTTAAGCTACAAATGTCGTTTAATGTAGTTCCCCTTCAGTTTATATATATATATATATATATATATATATATATATATATATATATATATATATATATATATATATATATATATATATATATATATATTATTTTCAAAGTACAGACACACACACACACAATTGGATATTAACGACATTTGTAGCTTAATGCTTATCCACACACACACACACACACACACACATATATTATATATATATATATATATATATATATATATATATATATATATATATATATATATATATATATATATATATATATATATATATATACACACATATATACATGTACAAAAACACGCACACACACACATCCGCAAACATTAAGCCATAAATGTCGTTGGGTATCGAATACACAGTACCTTGGGAATAACTTACACCCGGGGGAATCATAATTAATAAGAGTTGCGCCGGCTAGGATACAAACCGTGGCCTGCTTTAGAAACAGTGATAGACAATGACTTTGACCATCGTTGTAATTGCCCTTGGGTGTAGGATATTCCCAAGGTATAGTGAGTTCGATATGAAACGACGTTTGTGGCTTAATATTTGTGAATATAACAGGGTCACTCCTGTATAAGTGATTGATAGATAGATAGAGAAATAAATAGATAGATATAAACATAAGATTTTATGACGAATGAATGCAAAGGGATGTCGGTGGCCAAGCTGAAAATGGGACCCCCAAAATACGAAAGGAAAAATGACGTAATAAGGTTGAATTATTGTACGGTGAGACCAGGGAAATTAAATTACTGGATGAAATAGTTACCAAATTATATTTATCCGCGAGAAGAGAGAGAATTTTTGCGATGCAAGAGAAAGATATTTACAGAAGGTCAAGTGTCAGATGCAGCTGGAAGTTCTAAAAGAAAAGTGGACGAATAAAGAGTCAGAAAAATTGTATCGGAAAGGTAAATTGAAGAATATTAAGGAAAAAATGGATAGCACAAGACCAGGAAATATGAACTGTTGGGTATTACGAAAATGGAGGAGCAATGCATTTTTATTCGAAGATTAAATATTTGACATTTGTTTAAAAGAAAATTGCGTTACCTGCCTGATCCAGGAGGTGTTTGAAATGAAAACGAAAGATCTTGGTTTGTGGAACAGATGGAAGATTTTTTTTTTTTTACTCATGGAAGTTAAGCACAAACGAAAACGTGGTTTGATGTGTTGGATGCTCGAATATTCATTGTCATCAAATATGTTAATTCAGTGTGAGATGAGAACTGAATTTCTACAAAGGGAACGGTACAAAAATGTGTAAGGAATCAACGTTGGCGTATGATGATTAGAAATGAGAAAGGCATAATCAAGGCCACCGAAAATAGATCTATCTTTCGGTGGTCTCGGTATAATGCTGTATGAGCCGCGAACGATGAAACTTTAACCAAGGCCCC
>NC_089792.1:10238214-10258214 GCF_040412425.1 Macrobrachium rosenbergii | reverse complement strand
AGGGACTTTTGCCTCCAATTAACAATTAATGAAGTAATGTTTGTGGGAATAGGAATTAAATTAGCTCTTGAGTAGGGTAAAAAGGCATTAGATTTTTTGGCATATATAATCGACTGAAACCTTGAATTCCTTAGGTTCCTACGGCAGGCTTGCAAGAGGATTCCAGTTTTTGGATACGAGTGCCATGGTGGTAAAATACTTGAAATGTTATCATAGAAAAATCTATGGTATTATAAAAAAAAATCCAGTCGAAGGTTTTTTTTATTTGTCGTATGAGAATAAAAACATGATACTGTAAGAACTTCATTATATTTAAACTTCATTTCTGACGGGATATTTGACATTCAATAATTCTGATATGGATTTCCCAGGGTTTCAGGCCAAGCCTGTAAGTGCCTTTCCCGATACTTCGGATATTTTATTTCCAAATCGGGGTATTTTCGCACGTTCCTAGAAAAGGCTTCAAGGCTATACCAGCACTATATATATATATATATATATATATATATATATATATATATATATATATATATATATATATATATATATATATATATGTATATATATATATATGTAGGTTAATGTTTATAATGTCTTTAAACATTTCAGATTATCGTCGTCTTGCTCAACAATCCTATGATTTTATTCATTATCTATCTATCTATTTATCTGCATATATATATATATATATATATATATATATATATATATATATATATATATATACATTACACAAGAATTTCTATTTAGTTATGAATCCAGATATTGTGAATGAACTGACCTTAAGCAAAGCAAGAGAGTACAAAATATACATATGGTCGTTTCTATGACATGTCTGTGAGTGTGCACATGTATGTATATGTTTGTGTAAATATGTGCCTGCTTATAGAGCATATTTGATGATATATTATTCTTCCTTGTTTTGGTGAATAAAAGGAATAAAGTTCCCCACAAAATACAATCTTCTGCGGGGAAGATTATGCATCTCTCGTGTGTATAAGAGTTCTCTGTTCTTTAATTACTTTCTCGTGCCTTACGTAATATACCTTTCAGCGAGTGCTGATTGCTCCTGGTGGCGCAACAGTAAAGACTCTGTACTCCTGAAGGCGTCACAACTTTGTTTGAAAGCGTAATAATTCATATTCTCTTTCCTCCATCTTACTTTCCTCAACCCCCTTCTAACAATTCTGCCTAAATGGAAGACTGCAGTATCTGCAAAAAATACAAAACTGAGAAAAATGGCAGATACTGCAGTTTCCCCTTGCCTTGCTACTGATTTTGCAGATACTGCAAATAGGACCCCCTAAATACTCGTGGAAAGCATTGAAGAATCATTCTGAAACTGCAGTAACTTGTGTATTTTGTGTTTCACGAGCCCAGTAGGTGGTATATCTCAATTTTGAGAATTTTGCAACTTCACAGTTTTCCATTTGAGGGCAGAATTGCGAGGAAGTTTTCCTCCTGTTGCACCATTCAGCACTGCATGACCTCATAGGTCCCAGCGCTTGACCTCTTTCTCATGTCGCTCTCTCTCTCTCTCTCTCTCTCTCTCTCTCTCTCTCTCTCTCTCTCTCGGCAGCATATCTCAATTTCGAAAATTTTGCAAATACTGCGGTTTTACAGTCTTCCATTTTAGGGCAGAATTGTCTCATAGTGCGACTGCGAGGAAATGACCTCATAGGTCCCAGCGCTTGACCTCTTTCTCATGTCCCTCTTTTTCTCTCTCTCTCTCTCGGCAGCAGGATGGGGGACACGTTCAGGGCACGAGACATCAGCCTGAAGGCGCAGAAGAAGTTGCTGAGTAAGATCTCCAACAAGAGTATGGCCAAGAACTTCATCGACGACACGCACGCCAACATACTAGACAACATGTACAATCTCGCCAAAGCTTATGTAGGTTGGCTTATTTTTATTGTTAATTCTGGTTTGAATCATATACACTGATTAGTGCATAGGCTAGAGAAGGATTGTTTATATTATTATTATTATTATTATTATTATTATTATTATTATTATTATTATTATTATTATTATGTAAGTTGGTTTTCTTTATCATTAATATTGGTTTGAATCTTATACATAGATTAGTATATTTGCTAGGAAAATTATTATTATTATTATTATTATTATTATTATTATTATTATTATTATTATTATTATTTTATGTAAGTTGACTTTTTTATTATTAATTTTGGTCTGAATCGTATACATTGATTAGTATATCGGCTAGAAAAATAATTTTATATTATTATTATTTTTATTATTATTATGCAGAAGATGAACCCTATTCATATGGAACAAGCCCGGAACACACCGAAGGGCACTGAATGGCGTTCCCGGCCAAAGCGCCGAACACTGTGGCCCAAATTTCATATAGTCATTCATTCATTCAAACACGGAAGAGAAGACTTTATTTTCAAAGAATTAGAATGAATGAACACGATCACCCAATAGCGTAAAGTAAGAGGCGAAAAACCTAGGGGAAGTAAACACGGGTAGAAATTGGTAGAAACTTCATACGTCCCGATTCAAACATACGTCTAAGATCGCAGATGACAAACGAAGAAAGATCACTTGATCAGTTCAAGACTCGGCATGAGTGACAGATGATAATCTTGGCGGTGCAGTAATAAGATACATGAGAGACGAGGCTGAGTCATCGTTGAATGCAAGAAAGGGAGAAGAGGTGCACTGAACGAGATTGTCAATAAGAGCAATAAAGTGTAGTTCAGTGAACGGTACCATGTGAACCTACACCAGTAGTAGAGGAGAGAAAGGATGTTACAACTTCATCAACAACAAGAAAAAGAACAACAGTGGTCAGTAAATCAGTTAGTAAGGCCATAAACGGAAAGTTCGGCCCACAGATCCTTATGCCAAACTGTCAAAACAAAAAAATGACTAAGCATCAGTACGAGGGGAAAGAAGGTTCCTAATGGATTTTGCCTTATGGAACCCTTACGGGTGATATGAAACAGAAGAATTTAATAAAAGGTGTTTAAGAATATAAAAAAAGAAAAGGGTCAGTACAGTAACTTATCTAGAATATACAGGGAAGGAGAAGGATAAGTTTTAAATGCATTCCACTGCAAATGACTGCATCTAGGCAAGATTTAGTATTTATGATGTTATTATCCAGGCCTAGAGAAATTTCCAATCAGTCAACAATATCCCATTGACACCATCAGAGAATACCTCTCATTAACTTCTATAATCCTAAATGTGTATTATGTGTGAAAGCTCCATGATACTATACGTTCGTAAATAATGTAATAGTAATCTTGCCGTATGAGAATTAGACTTCAAAATCCCCCCCATCCATTTTAGACAGGACTCACTTAACTTTGTGTTGATCATAGTGTTCCATCGGCTTTGAGTGAAATGAACAGTTGACAGAGATCTGGAACAATCAGTTTGTCTAATTGGACCTTTAATACTTAGGAAAAACTAAAGAATGTTTTAGCAGACATCTGGGAAATTCAGCCTACCCTATGGACACCCAAGGAAATGAATTTTACCTATTGACAAGAAAATAGAAACAAAACTCCTTCTAAAAAAAATGTGGGTGCTCTATTTATGTATTTATTCCTTATAACAGGCGCGATTTATAAATCATCGGAGATAAAAGAACAACGAA
Source organism: Macrobrachium rosenbergii (assembly GCF_040412425.1). Lineage (NCBI taxonomy): Eukaryota > Metazoa > Arthropoda > Malacostraca > Decapoda > Palaemonidae > Macrobrachium > Macrobrachium rosenbergii. The sequence continues at coordinate 10,254,577 of NC_089792.1, read as the reverse complement.
TAGGCAACTTTTCTTTTACCAGAATGATAATCAGTCAAGCTTTAATGTCCGGAGTTCCAGATGCTCTTGGCTTAAGCAAAATGTTCCGATAGTTTTCTCGCAGTATGTGTGGAGTTTTCAAACAAACGCGTATTTAACGAGGCTACAAAGCTTTCTGGTGTTTGAATGTCTCCCTTTCTTTATATTATTTTAGAAAAGGATAAGTTTTATTACCGATTATATTTCAGGTATTCATTAAATCTACTATAAGAACCATTGTAATGATAAAGTTAAGTCAACTGATAAGAATTACATTGTAATTAAGGAATTTTGTACTTAAAAACAACCCGAGGCCTTTTGCTGCACTGGTCTTTTCTCAGATTTGGAAAATTTGGAAAAGACCAAAGGTATTTGTGGGCCTCTGCAACAATCCCATATTGCAGCAACATCGAGTTATATGCAGTCTTGTTTTGAAATCCTAAATTGTGAATAGACAAATAAGATAGGTAGATAGATAGAGGGAATAAGAAATGTAAAGAAAAGAACTCTTGATAATACAACTAGGAACACTAGAATGACGCCAAACATACATCAAGAGCGATAAAGGAATCTTGTTTGAATTCCTGAGTTTCGTTGAATGATGCCAACGGTAACCACAAGAATTCCTTTGAGTTTAATCGTCCGTTTCAATAAACACCTCTTTCCTCCCCTCAGACTGGGATTGTAAATTGTTTGCTTTAGACCTTCCATTGTTTCAGACATTTCAAACATTGACCAGCTTTCGAAAGTAAAGTTCAGGTAACGCCTCGCACAACAAATGCCAGAGGAACGCAGTTAATAATTCAGGTTGTGTCTGGCTCAGGAATGCTGTGAACATTTAACATGCAAAGTACAGCATGTAACATTTCTGAATTTTTAAATGTAGTCAGTCAATCAATCAATCAGTCTGTCAGTCTGCATCACATGGAAAGAATGGCGATGTTGGAATAACGGATAATGGAGGGAAATTCCTTTCCTGTTATCTGCATATTCGGTTTCCTGCTTATTCGAATAAGTTGCTGGTCAGAAATTGTCAGGAGAGAGAGAGAGAGAGAGAGAGAGAGAGAGAGAGAGCTTTGAATTTCATCATACCCTGTGTTTGACAAATCAGCACTCTTGCATCAAGCGGAGAGCAACGAGGAACGAGTATTCTGGCGACAGGTCATTGCAAGGGTAAATATGACCGGAGTGAAAACATTTAGACTTTTATGAAATAAATACCATCGTCAGTGATACCTTTAGTGACCTGAACTCCAGTAAAAAAAAAAAAAAGGATTAGTTAAACATAGGTTTGATGAATTTTAGAATCTGCTAACAATGTGGAAACAGAAAATGAACGAAATGCAAATGGTACAATCACAGTTTATACATAATCCTTACACATAGAGAAAAATGTGTGCCAAACAGCAGTTTGCTTAAATGATAATTATATGAAGCGTGAGTGTATTTTGACTGTTTGTTGGAGGAAACTAACAAATTTGCACTAATGCAATTTCCTAAGTGAGTGAAAGATGCTTTTCACAACGGGTTACTTCGGATTTATGAGTTCATTTTAATGTATCATGCATCCATGCTTACCCTGTATTCTTTTCCAGCTTTGTCCTACATCAGCCATTATGGGAAAGTCATTGAAAAGTTATTGGTTATTCTATTCTCTCTCTCTCTCTCTCTCTCTCTCTCTCTCTCTCTCTCTCTCTCTCTCTCTCTCTCTCTCTCTCTCTTCATTCGTGAATATCAGCTCTTCGTTCCTGTTTAACTCTCGAGCTGAGAGAGAGAGAGAGAGAGAGAGAGAGAGAGAGAGAGAAAGTTCTTATGACGTTGAATGCTATCGAGTTCCCCCCGTTTTAAGTAAGGCGATCGGTTTATCAGTCCATAACGCCTTTGGGAACAGTGTTATGATAACTTTCACGTTATGCAGTTATCAGGTTACAGGCAATAAAACCGTTAGGAGATTCATTTGGTGTCATTTGGTGACCGTTTAGAAAGTATATCTCTCGATTATTATTTATTAGTAATAATAATTTAGTAATTATTATTATTAAATGCATAGGTCTTGGTGACTTCTTGAAATTGACTTATATATGTCTGCCATCATACTGAATAATCTTTATAAATAAAAAAGGAAAAACAGTAGGAGATATCGAACACTGATGTGGAAAATACAATGACAGCACCTCGCATTATAATTCGGTGCCCAGTATTTCTTATGTTATGTTTTGATTTTTAATGCGGAACACTTGCTAAGCGAGGACACAGCATTGCGTTTGGCAGTTTTGAAAAAGAAAAAAGTAAAGTTTGGTAACTTGATAATCATTAGGTCCACCCGGTATGAAATGACATCCGTATTGGATGAATCTCAGGCGGGTTTGGTTGATTTATATTAAACGTTGAGAAGTAGTAGAAAATAATCATAGATTTATTATTATTATTATTATTATTATTATTATTATTATTATTATTATTATTATTATTATTATTTTTACTGTTGTGTAATAATAATTGTGGATTTTTATTACACATTGTTTTTTACGAGATTGTGAATTTATTATTATTATTATTATTATTATTATTATTATTATTATTATTATTATTATTATTATTATTATTATTATTATTATTAATAAATTTCTGACTCACATCAGGTTCGAACTAGGTCTTTCAATTGAAAGGCAAGGGCGTTGCCCACTAGGCCATACAAGTCTTGTATGGCCCTGGGCAGCACCCCTGCCTTTCAATTGAAAGAAGGTTCTGATCCTGATGTGAGTCAGAAATTTATTTCTGTTTCACACGTGATTTGTGTTGATTATTATTATTATTATTATTATTATTATTATTATTATTATTATTATTATTATTATTATTATTATTATTATTATTTCCTTCATGCGAAGAAAATCCTTTAAGATTATGACAGTTGGCTTAACATTTCCTATATGAGTTATTTGTACACATGCGTATTCACTAAGAAACAAACATACACGCAAAAGACCTACATGCGTATACTGACAGTATAATTGCAGAGGAGAGAGAGAGAGAGAGAGAGAGAGAGAGAGAGAGAGAGATATTGCGTATTCTGGACATGCAACACAAGGTAAAGGTCGGAACAGCCTCGCAAATGGAGGTCTCTTGGAGTGTGGAACACCTGTACATGGTTACAGTAACACCTGTTTGCGACCTCCAATGTCATGTGGTATATTCCTGGAACAATGAAACCTTTGGTGAGTCAACACTAACATTACACAAGCATAGGTGTATACTCCGCTTATTTCTTATGTATGTTATGCCTTTTTTTATTAATGCACAAAAGATAGACATTAAAAAATGTCATACAAATGTCTTTCTTTCTTTCTATTGATTTCCAAGAGAGAGGAAATGTCATACAAATATTTAACAAGCACAGGTGTATACTGTACCTAATTTTTAAGAGAATGTGATATTTCCTATTGATTGTCAAGAGAAAGTGCCACACAAATAATTGTTAACAAGCATAGGGATATACTATACCTAGTTTTTAAGTATGTATCATATCTCCTATTGATCCCCAAGGGATAGAAAATGCCACACAAATAATTGTTAACAAGCACAGGTATACACTGTACCTAATTTTTACGTATGTCATTTTTTCTACTGATTCCAAAGAGAGAAAAAAATGTCATACAAATAAATACAAAACGCCTGTTTATTAACTGAGGTTTTTCTGCATGTATATTTACGTCCTTTAGGAATTTTATCCTTTTTACAAGCTACTAATTCTTTCGTTGTTATTTCAGACGGGGAACAAGAAAGAAGCCGAGAAGTTAGTTAAGAACATCATCAAAATCATCGTCAAAATTGACTTCCTCTCCAGAAACAAACTCTTTTCAGATGAAGACCTCAAAGTGGCCGATCAGGTGAGGTGGTTCAAAGGTTCTGTTGTTATTATTATTATTATTATTATTATTATTATTATTATTATTATTATTATTATTTTAAGAGTTGATCAAAATTTCTGTGATGCAACTGACAGGATAGAATGCACGAATGAAATATTTCTGAAACTCAAAACGAACACTTGATTTTTTTTTTTTTTTTTTTAATGTTAGATGTCTTCTTTTAGTTTTCTGACAAGAAAACTACTGTGCCGGCTTTGTCTGTCCGTCAGCACTTTTTTCTGTCCGCCCTCGATCTTAAAAACTATTGAGGCTAGAGGGCTGTAAATTGGTATGTTGATCATCCACCCTCCAATCATCAAACATACCAAATTGCAGCCGTCAAGCCTCAGTAATTTTTATTTTATTTAAGGTTAAAGTTAGCCTTCATCGTGCGTCTGGTAGCGTGATGATACCAGATCAATATCGATCTGTGAAACTTAGAAAAAAAGAAACCCACAAATTGGAGAAAGAATATATTCATAGGCACAAACAGTTACGGAGCGTCATGCTCCCTCTTAAGCCTGTAGACATTAAAACTCAGGTACGTAGTTGGATTTTCATGTCTCCACACTGAAGAGGGAGCATGGCGCTCCGAAACTGTTTGTGCTACGTAGTTTAGTTTTCATGTCTCCACACCGAAAAAAGGAGCGTGACGCTTCGAAACTGTTTGTGCTACGTAGTTGGGTTTCATGTCTCCACACTGAAGAGGGAGCATGACGCTCCGAAACTGTTTATGCCACGTAGTAGGGTTTCAATGTCCCCACTGAAAAAAGGAGAATGACGCTCCGAAACTGTTTGTGCTACGCAGTTGGGTTTCATATCTCCACACTGAAGAAATGAGCAGGACGCCCCGAAACTGTTTGTGCTACGTAGTTGGCTTTCAATGTCCCCACACTGAAAAGGAAGCATGACTATCTGAAACTGTCTGTGCTTCTGAATATAGTTGTTCTCCTTTGTCCTCCAGCGCTCATGTGGTTCATGTCACGAGAAGACCAACATCAACAGACACTCCCAGCATCTTCCCCCTGAACCAGATCTCTGGATCTGGTCAGCGTCAACGAGACTTCATCTCCTTAAGGGCATCGCCTCCCGAATCTGTAGGGCTGCCATACTGTGACGTCCTTTGACGTGGAAGGCACAAAGGAGCTCTTAAGGAATATGGTGTCGATTTTCCCACGTTACTCAAACTTGATGGTGTTTGCCATGGTGTTGACGTGTTGATTCATGGTGACCCTGATTATGGTCTCCGTTTTATGAAATGTCTGGGTATGAGAAGTGCTCTCTCTCTCTCTCTCTCTCTCTCTCTCTCTCTCTCTCTCTCTCTCTCTCTCTATATATATATATATATACAATATATATATATATATATATATATATATATATATATAAATATATATATATATATATATATATATATATATATATATATATATATATATATATATATATATATATATATATATATATATATATATATATATATATATATATATATATATATATATATATATATATGGAGAGATATATGTATATATAAGTATTTATATTTGTTTATATTTATTTTTATATTTATATAAATATATATATGTATATATATTTAAAAAACTAATTAAAACTACTATTTAAACTTGTCTGTTTGGTGGATATTCTCTAAATGCAGTGACAAATATATCTGCTTGATTCCTTATCAGGGGCCTAAGATAAGAAAGAACAAAGATACCCAAATGTAGAACCTAAATATCTTTTGAGAATTGTGTTGCATGACATCTATTTTATATGTACATATATATAATATATATACTGTATATAATATATTATATATATATATATATATATATATATATATATATATATATATATATATATATATATATATATATATATACTGTATAGATATACTTATACATATCGTTTTGATTATTGTTATTATTAACCAGATCCACCATCTGCTTTAAGTTTTCTTTAAATGAGCCTCAGTGAAATCGTGATATTAAGATCTGGTTATTGTTACTCAATTGTATTTTCTATTTGAAGTGCCGAGATTAAAGCTTATAATCAGTTGATATATTACGTTACATGAGATAAACTAATAACTGCTGCAAAATAGTAGGCATATATATATGATTTAGTCAGAGAAACAACAAATTAAAAAAAAATAAAAATAAATTCTTAAGAAGTCGAGTATCTAGTGACTAACCCGTTCCGTCTTCGTTCCAGCTGAAGGACAAATTCACAACGATCGTCAAGACCGTCATCAGCTTCTTCGAGGTCGACTTCACCTTCGACAAGAACTTCCTGACGAAGAACATCAACGACTGCCGAGCGATCCTGAAGGACCTGGTGGGCAACCACCTCTCAGACAAGACCCTCGGGAGGATAGACCACGTCCTGGACTTCTTCACGGACTCCGCCTTCCTCGAGGAGATGTTCAAGACCGACTCCCAGCACCGCCCTCTCCTCCAGTCCATCATTGGAGACATGAGCAAAGCCTTCGACGAGGGGCGGATCTGAAGTCAGTCTTCGTAGGTTTTAGGGTCTTTCTGAAGCTATGGGCGTGTCTTCTTCACTATATACCGGTAGCGTGCGTTGCGAATGACGCAGAAATATTCCGTGCACGCAGTGACGCAGTTCGGTGACGCCCTGACGCATTCGAATGCTGCCCGGAAGTGCACTATACAGACAGTCTAGGTCACGAGTGGTTTCGATCACTGCGACTTCTGCAAAAAGGAAGTTTTTTCTACATAGGCATTTTCAAGAAGACCGCGAGAAACCTACGCTAGAAGTGTCAAACGCTGTATTATTGTATTTGGCTCAAAAAGGATATATAAGTTTGTTAAGTTTTCTAAGTTAAGATAACATATCGGAAAACGAAAAATGTGATAATCATATCGAGATAAATCTAAATAAGAAACCATGGCAGATAGATCAGGCAAATCGTCACGTGATTATGTAATATAAATTAATGCAAAATACCAAGAATCAAGGGAGTTTGATCAGGAAGATGAAACTTTCCCCGTTCCTCGAAAAGAGTAAATGTAATCGTCGAAAAGAGTAAATGTAATCGTCGAAAAGAGTAAATGTAATCGACTGTACTGGATGGCTAGACCCATTCAGCCGTCTCACCCTAATTAATCAAAATGGTAGACTTTAATCACGACATCTCTCCAATATTTTAACTAGAGTTTATCACCATAAACTTTTGAATTCGTGTTTTGTAAAAAGTGGACTTATTTATACTGGTCACAAGCCTTCATTCTTTATCAGTCTAGCTAATTAAGAGAAATCCTGAAAATCTTAAGATAAGCCTGTATGATCTGCATGCAGTCGGAGTCTACTGAAAAGTGCTTTATTTTCTTTTTCTTGTGTTACATCGTTTCTCTTGACTGTTCCGTTCTTTCTCTTTGAAACAGCAATAAGATTATCTTAGTTGCAAGAAAAAAAACTTACCTTTATTTATGATCGATTAAAAATACGAGCGCAAAAGCAAGCGCTTGAAAACGCATTTACAAAGTAATTCAACAGTCAAATTCTCAGTGAAAGTCGTTTATCAATAGTCCATAGCTTTAAGCATTGTTCATTCACGTAGCTTCTCAGCCTTTTTGGGTATGCATGATGCATCCAGTGGAATGCAAATTAACAGCACCGGGGGGACTCTGCACATACAACACTCACTCCTCTTACACGCCATTATCATTCCAAAACGTCTAAATCACATTCTTCAGTTGCCAACAAACGGAATGCCACAGGCTCTGATTTAAAGTCTAGGTTCGTACTGATGATGCTCCCTGTTGCGTACTTATTAGGAGAGGTTAAGTTTCTTTGTACTTAAATGCTTAAACGTTGAAGTGACTGATGTATCTTCCCTGCATTTTGTTATGGATTGTTCTTTGATAAGGACAGAAGTCGTGTGTTGTGTTAATGATAAACGTTCTGTTTGAGAATGACAATGTTTGGGGAGTCTGTTCTTCATTCGCGCGCGTTTCATCATAGCTACGATGCTCTGGTAAATGCTGACACAGTCTGCTGTTCAAGAGTATGATGAAGCTCATTGTATCCATAATTTCATCGAATTCCAGTGCCCCTGAACAGCGAAAGATAATGCACAAGAAATGAGTGTACATTCATCTCCTCTGGTTTTATAATTGGGAGATACCTTAGCACAAGGGATTGATTGACTAATTAATTTATGGCTACTAAAACTGGCGTCGCAACGTCTAGGTTAGCACAAGGGATCGTTTTCACCTCTGCTATGCAGTTGACGGTTTCCAAAATGAAAATAACAGTTGAAATAATTTCACCCATAGTCTTAGGTAAATAACTTTTTTTTTCTTTATGGCCAGTGGGCCTAGTTTTACGAAAATGTAATGTACTAAAGAGCGTTCGCTGGCTTGTACGTTTCTCTCATATAAGTTTTATCTTAGGTTACGACAAAACTCTCTTACAAAGAGAGGACCACCGCATAATATACCTTTATGTATCTTTATGAAGATTTAAATGGAATTTCTGTTTGTTTCCAGGTATGAACAAACTTTGCCAGTTAAGCTGCATTCTATAGTAGACGTCAATAACTTAACTTGCCTTGTGAATATTTATTCCATTTGATCATATATATTAAACATTGCCAGAAGTTTGCAAGAAATTGCGCGGTTCATTGACTGCTTCTTCTTCTACTGCAACGCTTTGGAATTTTCTTTTTCCTTCTGGTTTTCCTAGTGCTTGTGATCTTGCATCCCTTAAGAGGTGGGTCCATCACTTCCTTTGTGGCTGACCTTCACCTTTCATAATTTTGTTTCTCTTCCCAAGAGTCCATAATGGCATTTGATCGCTCGTCTAGCTGGGCGTTGGACTTAAAGATATGTAATAACGTGGATTTGGACTTCATTTATCACCTTCTTTTGTGTAAATGTAATGCATTAAGGTAGAACAGGATTCTCCATTGGTACTTGTCAAGATATGGCAAAGTGCAAATATTTTGCCAAATTGATATTGGTGTTCCACTATTAATCTGTCAATGTTTATGAAGATCTAAAAGGTACTCCAGTACTGAAGTGTGGAGAAATGCTATTCTGAGGTTTCTTCATCATCAGTAACAGTTAAACTCTTGGCCCTTGATAACAGACTCCTAGGGGGTTAAGGGATTGGCCATCAATAGCAGTATCTGTTAACAAACAGTTTTCATGCAGAGCCCAAGCTGGAAATTTTCTGGCAATATAATTCCCTAAACCTCTTCAAGAATTTAACCAATAAACCTCTTCAAGAATTTAACACACAAACCTCTTCAAGAATTTAACCAATAAACCTCTTCAAGAATTTAACAAACAAACCTCTTCAAGCATTTAACAAACAAACCTCTTCAAGAATTTAACATACAAACCTCTTCAAGAATTTAACAAATAAACCTCTTCAAGAATTTAAACAATTTCAAAATATTAGCCTGCATTGATAAAAGAATGTATGAAATACAGTTAATTACTGCCTGTTTATGTTAGGGGGACTCATGGCTTTCGCCATGTGATCCAGCCACGACTCAAGGACATAATTATAGTCAAGGGTTGAGATCATTGTCGGAAATTTTTAGGACAAAAGGAAGAGGGACCACGGTCAGAAGTGTGAGTCATATTGACAAGGTGGATAAAGAGATGCTCGGCTGAGGAGAAGGAGTCTTTATAAAAATTGGAAAGAGGTTTCAGACCTTGAAGTGGGAGTCATCATGGGTCAATGAAGCCAGCCCTTTGACCTGAGAAAGTGGTCCATGGTCCAGCAATGTCTGTTTTCTGGTGGCCATCTGTTAATACCAGACTCTATTCCTGAATTCTTGCATGGTGTAGTGTGTCTGGACTACTAGCTTGATGTACCTTCAATGATATAAAAGAGCCTTTGGAGAATTGTGTAGCTCTATATATTTCTCATGTTTAGAATAGGGGTCACCAGAGCTCAGACTTGCTGTCTATCTTTGTGGTATTTGATAGCCAGGCCCTCCCTCATGGAACTAGACTTTGGGAGAATTGAGGGACATCAGAGATCCAACCATCTCTTATCCTAGACAATGAGTCCAGCTTTGTTGTTATGTGGTAGTAACATTTGGAAGTACTAGTTCAACGTACTCAGTTATCTATTCAGTAACATCATCTAAATGTTGATTGGAATGGAAGAGCATCGGGGGAAATTTTGTTCAGTATCATGCCTTTTAAGACCTAATTCTTGCTGAAAAAAAAAGGAAGATAATTCTCAAGCTATATTTTATGGCTAGGTTCTCCATTATTCGCCTCAAGTGTTAATGTAAGCCAATTGCTCCAAATGCTTTGATTCTGTCATTACAGACAGCAATGCCCACTCACCATTTCTGCATTAAAACAGTTTTACACTATTTTATTTAGTTTCATGTGGGAAATAGCATTTTTGGCTTATGACTTCACAATAGCAATGTGATCTTCTATGGCACAAGGACTGAACTTTGCAGCAAACTTCTTTAACTGTTTGATAGCCATTTTTGTGCCAGCCACTGCTTGTTTTTCTGTCCCACTACAGTTGCCAACACAGGGAGCGGTCTATCAAATCCCAATTTCAGCTTCTCCACCACATTCAGAGGACCATCATTTTCCTAAGGCACTATACATGACTCAATATTACGCAGGTTACAGTGCAAGGGAGAATGTACTGTACAGAGTTGGCAAAGGACGTGCATCTGTACCATACAAAAAAAATTACAGAGGATGCTCTTTGTACCATTTTTTGCTGCGCAAAGACGCACACAGCTTATTTTCTCGACATCATGACGTATGCACAAGGTGGTTTGTTTATCTCTTCACTTATATATTAAGTAGCTTCCATTTCCAGCACAGCTTTCAGTCTACTCCGTCAGAATGATGAGAAAAGTTCTTTACATTACCCTTGTTGACCTTACAGCAGATGCTGTCCATTTTCTGAAGAAGTGAGATAACAGGATTTCATCATTGCGAGGCCATATAAAATTTTATTAGTAAACAATAACTCTCCTTTTCAAGTTTCACTGTCTGATGCTTAGATTGGTAAAAGCTATGCTGTCGCTTACTCGTGCAGGTAAAATAATAATTTTCCTCTCTTTTTGTGCTGTGCCAGTATGTTTCCTTGCAATAAGAGCATTTTAACAAACATCTGATGTTATGCAAACTAGCCCTAGACTAAAAGCTATTACTTTAAAGGCATACAAAGATGGATGTAGTATTTACATTCTGCAAGAAATTTTTTTGTCATGCTTTTGGTGATAGTGACTCTTTCAGTACAGTACTTTTTACCATTGTCAAAGATAATAATTTTCAAGAGAAACCGAAATGTAACTTGAAGGCTTTCATTTTTCTCCGAATATATAAGGTTAGAGGAACCATTCCTTATGTACCTAATTTATTCTCATAAGACTTACGTTACTCTTTTTAGTTTTACTGTAATCGCCTACTGAATTTTCCATAGAAGTGTTAAATGTAAGGACTGTACATAAAATCTGCTTTAACCTTTGCTGTGACTTCCTCAATTCTGTTCTCACTCTTGTAACTTAGGTAAACATAGTAAATCAAATGACCAGTAATAATATTTCTTCATTAGTATAAAGGTATCTCTTGGATGCACTAATGTTGTTCTACATAAATACTGTGAAATGTGTATATATATACTACTGTACTGTTTTCTTGATACATATCAGTAAGTCAGTGTTATCGTTACAGTAAGAGAACGTTATCCAGTGCCTCTGGTTCCACAGAAGTTTTTCTTTTCTTCAGATGAGGATAATCTCTTTTAAAATAGATTACTGGTTTGCAATCATTGTCTTTAATGTCAGGAACGTTTCACACACCAAGTAGAGTTTCATTATCTTTTTTTTTATGAATGAACAGGTGTTACCTGTCGCTACTATGATGTAAAATATTTCAGTACGCTGTTGCTGTCGAACGGTCTAGAGTGTTCACAGTCTGGGACTTTTCTGATTTTAGTTAATAATGTATAATCACCTGAATATTTTTTATTTTTATAAGCATAACATCTTTCATAATTACGGTGTACAACGGGCACCGTACATGTACATTGTAGTACATACATGAACGGTATGTAGCATCAATTTATCAGTGAAATATTCTGAAATATTTTGAAATGAGCTGTGAAAGATGAATTTTGTCTTTAATAATCTCCTAACCACAGCAGTAAAACTTTGGTTTGGAAGTTACTTCTAGATAATAAATGGTATTTAACTTTCTAACCAAAGGAGTAAAAATTAGTTTTGGAAGTTACTTCTAGATATTGAATGGTATTTAATTCACAACTTATCTTTATTCATCAAGTTAAATTGTATTCAGTTGTCTCTAAAGATTCATTCAAAAACTGGATTTCCCATTGAATTTCACGATTTATCACTCGTTAACAGTTATGTTGTTTTAATAAAATTTTTGACTAAGACTAAGGAACTTTTAAAAGATAGATTTTTATGTAGACTTGATTTTCATTTCACACAAAGTTTTGCACACGCATGCATACATGCACACATGTATGCATATATGAAACTGCTCGTCTAGCCTGGATGATTATCATATACCAACAACTCTAAGAATTTGTATGGAAGATATTATGCTTTGCAAAAATGTTGTCAAAATTTTACCGCTGTGTATTCGTTACTTTAATTGCTAAACGACTCAAATTCATGAAAATGAAAAATTGTCATAGTGACAGCAACGGACCTATAATCTTTGTTTCTCCTCTTTTATTTTTGTTTTGGACTGGTATGAGTGGTTGAAGAAGAGTGAGGTGTGATCATAATGTAAATATTCACAATGTACTCGATTCCTGGGTCAGAGGATTGGTGTGAGAGATATTGGAAAGAAAATGGTTTTTTATAATGCATTTCTTTTTTTTTGTACAAAGCAACATTGTATCTATAACATGAATATACATATATGAAAAATATATATATTTTCAATCTGTGATTGCTGTGTATCTGTCTTCCATTATTGTTTCGACGTTGTGACTTTCTCCCCAAGAGAATTAATTTAGGTATTACAGGAAAATATTATTCGAGAGAATAATTACACTTACTTTGCTGTTAACCTTTGGTTCAAGATATATAATATATCAGAAATTATCCTTTTAATTCGCTGGTCACAAACATGTTTAGATAAAACATTCATTATGTTATCAAGTAATGCCTGATCTTGTGGTATGTTGTTGTTTATTGATAAGAAAAGGTTTTCAGACAGTAAAGTGATGTCAGCGACTCATTAGCTCGTTGTTCAAGAGCAAATAATGTACATCAGTAAACACCTTATGCATGCTTATCTTAATTGTATTATCTAGTGTAGAAAACCCGGTCGTGGGTTAGTGCCGTCAGTGCACCTCATGCGGTGCACTGTAGACATTACTTGAGGTTCTTTGCAGCGTGCCTTCGGTCCCTAGCTAGCTGCAACCCCTTCCGTCCCGTTCACTGTTCCTCCTTTCATATTCTCTTTCTTCCATCTGACTTTCCACCCTCTCCTAACAATTGACTCATAGTGAAACTGCGAGGTTTTCCTCCTGTTACGCCTTTCTAACCTTTTACTGTCAATTTCCGTTTCAGCGCTGAATGACCTCCTAGGTCCCAGTGCTTGGCCTTTGGCCTAAATTCTATATTCAGTTCAATTCAATTCAGCTATCTAGTGTAAATTTTCTTGTTGAAGAAACAGGTAATAATTTGATTAGCAAATTTGAGTAGGACAACATTTAAGGATGAACAATGTATATTCATCTAAATATTAGGTATGATAATCATTTGACAAATAATGATTTAGATATGGCTGTGGATTACAATGTGAATGAGTAGTTATTGTAGGTAAATTTAAATTTAAAGCAAAGACACTGAGGAAACTGACACTAACTCAGTTTATGATTTGGAGCAAATAGCAACGCTGACATTTGTTTAACACCTACAACCTATTTATCTATCGCATATTTTATTATATCACAGAAATGAGGTAAGAATATTACCATAAATATTCATCTCAAACCAAGTTCATTATAGCGCTGAATAATCCCTCGGATTCCAGTGCTTGGCTTCAAGCCTAAATTTCATATTCCATTTCATTCCACTATCTGAACATATCACTTTACTTCTATGAAAAAGCAGTTCGGGCCTACTGTAAAGATACGGACCCAGTGTAATGGCATGATAGTAATAACTGCTTTTCTTGAAAAGAAGCTGTTTAAAGATTCCTGTTATTTTCTATGCACGTTTCTTGCAAAGGTAAAATATATTCTGTTAATTCTCACACTCTCCTGTTCCTATTTTTTTTCAGAAATCTATGAATCTGGGAACCTCACAATGCAATAACAATTAGCAGTTCAGTTTAGATTCTCTCGTATCTGATTTAGGGCTTAAAATCAGAGGTACATTGAAAGTGTATCACCTAAACATAAGAATAACAGTTGTCTTAGCAACTCGTTTGAGGAATCAAGGATACTCATTGTTTTCAAGTCCCTGGAGACTGATTTTCTTGATGAACAACGTACAAAACTGCTAAAATGGATAAAACGTAAAGAATAAAAGGCAAGATTGAATAGTGCCTCAAAGGTGCTTTCCCACCCTCAGCATTATTTGATGACAAATACATCAGAACCTGTAGTAGATAAAAGTTTAGACTCAAATATGAATAGCAGTTACCAGGCGTAAGGTTGTTCTTAATCCCTTGGGAACTAGACAAAATTTTATTGACTTTATAATAAATTCTTTTTGGAATGCTAAACTATTTGCAATTATGTGTCCTAAATACATTACTTGGCCTTTAGCAGATGTTTCCTAAGCCAAACTGTTGTCTACAGTAGTGTGGTGAAAATCACACAGAGGTCTAGATGATAAACCTCTGAAATTCTAGGACCATTCCCCAACAGATTTCAAGATGTTTTCGACAGCTGAGGTGCTGCACAGTCACCTGCAATAATAGAGCAACAAGGATCAATCAAACTTAATGTGGGCAAATAATAAAGACACCACCAACTCACGATTACTTAACTAGTAACTGGAGTTTGCCCAATGACTTAGTGTTCAGGATAGCTAACAATTTTTGTTCAAGACATTTTAATTCTTTATATGTTTTTACGCACATATTTTTCCTTTATTTAGATTACTGTTGTTTCAGCTTATGCAAGCAAACTGTTGCTCACAAATTTATCCAAATCATTCAGCTAGGAAGGGGGGAAGAAGCTATATACTGATTTAACAAGTGAGGAAAATGAATGATGGGTTGTATCATTATACTCACATTTTATGCACTAGGTTTGGAGACTATCCGATGTTGCTGAAGCTATCAAAAATACTGATATATTTAAATGCCAATTCTGCTATCATCTAGTCTGACCAGACAGGATGCAAACGTTCTGAAGAAGTGCATATCTCTTAGATAAAGAATGACAGAAATTTAACGTAGTATATATCGCAGTTTGCATTTTTTTTTTTTTGACAAATCTTGCTGCTCGGTAGCTGACGAACAAAAGTTCTCATTTCATCCCTGGCTTCTAGTCCCATTGCCTCGCTCAGTAGAGGTTTTGTCCCGATTGTTTGGGAATTGAAAGTGGGCCGTTTCAGACCCACGAGGTCATTAACAAAAATGTTTGGAAGATGAGAATAGAACAAGGAATAATGACATGGAAAGTGAATAAAGAAAATGGCATAGAAAAAAAAGTGAATTAAACATGGAAGAAAATGAGGCAAGTATGCATTATTTCCCACAGCTACTCTAGATGTACTTACTCTCTTGAAAGGATCTTCAAGCATTTTGACACGTGATTCCAAAGCTTGTTGCTTCTACTGAGGTATGCAAGTACAAGTACAGCAGACATTATTCATTCCTGTAATAGTTTCTTGCATGATTTACAGATAAAGATTTTGTCCTTCATTTACATTAGCCTTTCAAGAGATAGATTTGGGTGTAAAATTTAGCATTGTTTACACTATTCTATCACTAATTTATGGAAAGGGAAGGCATCTTTTATGGATCAATTTTCAGAAATCTGTACACGTTATATAGGTAATATCTTTTGTTACCAGCATGTAAAAGAAACTCGGTGATATGCTTAGTTTAGCCAAGCTATTTCTAAACAAATACTCAGGTTCTAACTTTGTCTTAAGACTGGAAGTACATGTGGTGATATTCTAAAGTGTGGCTGTCTAGTGGACTGTGGATTTGTGCACATCTGTTCATCTAAATGATATTTCCTGCCACCTACTGACCTTCTTCCAAAGGTCCATCAAACTGATGAAGAAGAGGTGGTCGATAATTATTAGTCTGGAGCAAGGTTACTATGAGTCTAAGAGCCAAGAGCTCTTCTTTATCAATGGAAAAGTTACACTGTGCTTAAACAATCCTGTCCCTGAGACCAAGTTCCCCTAGTGCATGGGCTACTACTATAGATTTTGGATGAAGGTAAGTCTTGAAATGATTCTTGTG
>NC_089792.1:10228214-10233214 GCF_040412425.1 Macrobrachium rosenbergii | reverse complement strand
TCAAAATGATTGACCGAAACACAAAAAATCTAGGTCTAAAAAGTTTCTTCCAAACAGCATAAAGTGAAAGGAACTAACGATATACTGTTGCGATTGGTAGATGAAAATAACTAATTCTAATTGGTTGTCTCATAGTTGTTACCATGGTAACCACTGTATACAAACATCTCTGATCAGATAAAACTATTTTATTAATGTAATAGAACACTTAATCAATTTCTCTTATAGGTGTAAATGAAGATGTCATGTATATAATTACTATATTTTAATAAAAAGAGAATCATGAGACCTTTTGTAATTACTATCATTAACACATTTCTTCAATAGGTTATTTTCAATGTTTTGGCTATACTGTTAAAAGTCGTCTGCTTTTCATACACATTGCTCAAGTTATGGAAACAATAGCATCTGTTTTGTAAACAATCTTCCCTTTTATATATTTAGTGTTTGTACAAAGTTGTTTGTGTTGTAAGCATTGCCACAGCTGGCTTAATATCATGTTACGATTCTGACAAACACCTCTTATTAAAAGCGCCAGATGTGATTGGTAATTCAAAGAACTAGTGCAATTTTACTACTACGAAATAGTTGCCAAATTTCATTATCTTGCAAATTGTTCCCGCAGTTATTTACATAATTTACGCATCTGCATATTGAATTAGGAAAACTGTAAAAATATCTTATAATTACAATGGCATTAGGGTAGTAAGAATATCCTTCGTGGAAATGGAAAGACATTAAAGTAAGTTTGTTTACAAAAGATGACGCCAGTGTTTCCATAGCTTAAGGAAGCGTGCATGAAAAACAAACAGTTTTTAGCAGTAAAGCAAACATACTTAAAATAAATTGGTAAGGAAATATGTTGGTGATTGTAAACACAAAATCCCTCCCAGTCTTTCATTATAAAAAACTAAATAAATTTAAATTAAGTCTTTATTTATGCTTAAAAAGGATTTGATCATACATTCTTTTTTAATATGAATTAGCCTTTCATGTCAGTGCTCTGTATAAACATTAGGTTGCCATGGCAGCACCAATGAGATAACCAGTCAAAATTCAAGGTACAGTCGTCATTATCAGCCAATCGAAACGCAGTATATATTTCCTGCCTTAACAGATAACTCTGAGAGTCGCTCTGCCTTATGGGTTGCCAGGATTAATCCCTGAATCTTGATGCGTTGCTATCTGCCCATTTTTCTTTGTATTATTGTGCAAGTGTTGCTGAAAGCTACCAGATATGGAAGAGGCAATTGATTTTCGACAGATAACCATGCCAAATTCTTAATGTTACAAGAAGCGTTCTTGCAAGGTGAAAATGAAAGTGACAAACCCCTGTCAATTTCTCTGAGTGCAGGAATCTGCAGAGATCCGGACACACTGCAGGACTCTTTCAAAGATTACTTCTGCTCAGGTGGCCAACTCTGACTATCAGTGATGGCGACCTTGCCAGAGATGACTTCATTGATTTGAGTTCAAGGGAAATGACACAAGCCTACTCTTTCTTGGGAAAGCGACCCATGGGTTTTATGATTCCTTTGATTACTGCATACCTCTACGAGTCAGGATTTTCCGCACATGTTACAATAAAAGGAAAAGAAAGACCTTTCTGCTATTTCATCTTTTTACTCAGGACAATCAGCAAACATTCACGCTGAAATGAAACTTTGCGTACAGTTTTATTTTCCCTTTGTTTAGGTTTCATATGTTGGTGCTTCATTTATTCAAGGAGTGCTTTATTTTTCACGAAGAACAGTGACAAATATAATTCCCTTGTAAGACTGTTGGATACTTTGCATAGGAGATATTCGACATTCAGCTGAAATTAAACTATGTTCATGACATGCAAAATGTATTATTAATGGGATTATAACCCTTTTTCTAGGGAAGAGACCCATAGTTTTCACCAAATTCTCAAAGGGATCCGTTATTCAAAAAAGGTCCAAAACCGCAGATTTAAACAAATCTGCCTCAAAACAATCCCAAAAATCTGGATTAGTTATGGTTGGTTTAGAATTAGATTAAGTTGGCGTTACGCCAGCATAGGCCCTTACCTAGAGTGTGGTAGGTTCAAGAGGCCTGGTGTGGACCTTTAACTTGTTGTAACTAACCAAGATGCATTTCCCATCACTTCTGACTTAATTTTACTATAACTGTCTCTCCTTCTTTAAATTTTTTCAGTCTCTTTACTGACTGCAGTGAGAACAGTGTCAAGTGAATGGTTATCAGAATCCCAGGTACAACTAAATTTGATGCAATTAATTCTGGATTGAACCTGAAATGTAATTTCAACAAAATGATAAATTATAAAAATAAATAGGACGGATTCCCAAAGTAACAACAACATCTAGTTAATCCACAACGTCCTCAAAACGTGAGACGGAGAAAAAATTTTTGTTTCTTTTTTTCCATCTTAACCTTGGAGCTCCTCTGTTTTCGTTCCTTCGTTTAATTATTGTTTATGTTGTAAACAATTCTCTCTGTTTTATATTATACTTCCTGTTATCTTTAGTGTCATTAATTTTCGTTTATTATTACTTATTATCGTTATTTATTTATCGTTATCTTGTTTTTGTTATTAAGCATATTTTTTATCATACCAAATCAACGTTCATTTTAATTTGAACATACGTTTATCATGTTACTCCTTATTCTGTTATTTTCTTGCCATTTATTCTTTGGTTGTCTCCTGTTTTAATCATCATATTGCATCAAAATCATTAACATTGATATTATATAATTTTCATAATCATTAGTGTCATCATTATCAACATTATTATTGATAGGAAATGTTATCATTCGTTCCGTCAGTGTTGCTTGTAGCGTTAGTCCTTTTATTGCACTGCCGTTTGTATTACTGTGATCAACATTTTTATTGCTTTATCGTTGTCATTATTCAGTTACTATAACCAAATTCATTCCTATTATTATTATTATTATTATTATTATTATTATTATTATTATTATTATTTATTATTTATTAAAATTTTTATCTATTATCTGCATCCAACATTTATATGTGACTGCAGTTGGGTTAATATTAATTATTTTTATCATTTTTATTTATATCACATCTGCATCCAGTATTTATATGTGACCTCAGTTGAAAGGAACTCAGTTATTATTATTATTATTATTATTATTATTATTATTATTATTATTATTATTATTATTATTATTGTTGTTAATGCGCTTTAAAATTAAAAATTTTATCTATATCATATTTGCATTCAATATTCATGTGTGACCTCAGTTGAAATTAACTCATTATTATTATTATTATTATTATTATTATTATTATTATTATTATTATTATTAAATGCTTCAGAAACCTTCAATCCCTAGCCATAAACCATCGATCGGTAAACGAAAATTCCCCAGAAGGCTTCAGGAGTTCCTGAACAATCAGCCTCGATCTTCAAGCAACAAACGACGAAAGAAAAAAAAAATTAATTTAAAAAAAATATGAGCTCCATAAGTCACACACATATGTCTACAATGGCTGTGGGTCATGCACCATTTGGCAAGATTTGCTCTTGCCAGATCGATGCGATTGCCAGATGGCAAGATATTTCAAAGGCTAATCTGAGGAGAGTCTTGTTTGAATTTTGTGAATAGTGAGCGAGAGTAGACAAGAATGTGAAGTTGGACTCCATAGTATTGTCTTCATTTATTATTATTATTATTATTATTATTATTATTATTATTATTATTATTATTGAAATTCAAGCTTCCAAAAGAATATTAAGGTGTTCATTAGGAAAAAGTAAGAGGAGGTAAAGGGAAATACAGAAGAAGAGATCCATTTCATCAAAAAAGAAAATGTAAATGAATAGATAGATAAAAATGTATTAGGAATAAATTAATAAACTAATAAATAGATAAAAATGTATAAAAATGCAAGGAGAATAGTATTAGGGTAGTAATGAATTACATTTAAAAAAATACTTATAGTGGCATGAGTCGTGAAATGGAGAAACAAAGTTCCAGTTGTTTATGAATGTATATATTTAAAAATAAATCTCCACAGAGAGCTTTCAGGAATCTTTTCGATTTCCGTTTTCAGTTTTTCAAATATATGTATCCATAAGTAACTGTGGGGTTGTTTCTGCATTGTGATATATGTTAATTAAACCTTGCTTTATATTAAGAGGAAGCAACTCGTACCTTTGCGTTGCTAAAGAATGTTGGACATACAGTGTAAATGAATAAGAACAAAACAGATTATTAACCAAAAAATAAAAGATATTGAAAACATTTAAATGACCAATTTTGCAAAAAAAACTGAAATAACTGTTTTTTTCACTAACTGAACATTAAACAGTTTTTTTAAACTCAGTAGTATAAGTTGGCATTAAATAGTTATATTATATAAACTCAGTATATATATATATATATATATATATATATATATATATATATACATACATATATATAATTTTTTTTATTAAATAATTCTTTTTATTTCTCTGGTATGTTAATTAACTAGGTTATGGCACAATGATACCTTCTGAATTCCATTCCTCGTTTCGTATTGGACGAAGCAAAAAAAGCATCTTTGCTTCCTGGAGCATTTATGACATGCAACAGATAAATAGATAAGTAAATAAATAAGTAAATAAACAAATAAAGTGCATTGTTGCCAGAAAATGCAACTCACTGTATATATAAAAAAACTAGAATGGTTTTTCTTATTGTTTTACGCCTCAGTCAACACATGACCTTTTATTTGGGGTTATTAGTAACTACAAGAAAGAATTTTTTTTTTTTTTTACAAATGAGGCTTTGGTACTAGTTTTGGTTGAGATTCTCCGTTAATATCATCATTCTTTCACTTCCTATATTCCTCGGCGGAACTAGTTGCGATTAAGCAATGCTAATTACACTGCAAGAGAACATTAGCCTCTGGATTTAACCAGTTTTAACTAATTAACCTTTTTGTGATTGATATTACTATATATATATGTATGTATATATATATATATATATATATATATATATAT
>NC_089792.1:10220714-10225714 GCF_040412425.1 Macrobrachium rosenbergii | reverse complement strand
GTCTGATCTCTCCCCTAATTATCATTTTTGTACCAGACACCGAAAGGCACTCATAAACCTCCTATAATTCTTAATTTTATATTTTGTATTGTAATTATCGTCCTCCTTGTTACAGAAATCTTCCGATAAGTTCAAAGCCAGACTTTCATCATTTCATTCGTAGTATAAGTTTACTTCCTCTTTCTTTAGCCTATAATTTGTTTCATCGTTATAAATTTTTACCTTTTCAACTTTACTAATCATTTAAATTAATGTGATCACACACACACACACACACACACATACATCCTCACACACCCATCCAATTCCAAGCACATGTTCCTACTTTTCTGTCTGTGTGCCAAACACATTCAATATTTTTCGAAATTCTCTTCAAAAAAATTCTGCAGATGCAAAATGCTTTTTTATTTTTTCCCCCATAATTCTTCAAGCTTCCAAGCAGGTGGCAGTCACCAGGTGACAAGTCAGCCGTAAGTGGCTGGTCACATATAACAGGTCTTCCATTCTAAAAGATCCATTTGCCTCAGGTTTCCCCTCGCTGCTTGAATTTTATGGAATATCTCTCTCTTTCCGCATCGAAGACCAACATCAAAATCAAATTTTAGAACGGGACCATCATAATGATAATCCTCATTTTTGAATGGATGGTCCTGGGTTTCCTGGATCGAGCTTGATCAACGTGTATTCGGTAGAAGGATCGTTATTTGATCTCTGAATCACAGATGTAGAAGGGAGGCATTTTCCCGAGACGTAACCGAGTGCCGAGACCCTCCCCTGAAAAAAGCGGGACGCCATATCTTAAAAAATACCATAGAATTTTCTTGAAAAAATCTCATTATGTTTCCCACCCCCAAATTTTTATAGAGGTACTAATCTAACCCAACTTAACCTAACCAAGGGGCATGTAAAAAAAACCGGGGTTGGCGCAATACTAGTATACATCTCAGGAATTTGCAAACGGGACTGATCGTCACAGGTGACGATCCAAAAGTGAAAGCTTTCTCGTCATCCCTTCTCTTGTTATCTTTATTTTGGAAGCCAGTTTTTTAAGACATCCTTCATTATCGTCAACACGTTAGCGTTAGAAGCTAACAAGTTGATGCTTTTATCAACCATTTTTTTTTTTTGGTAGCGAAGACACTGGGGTTGGCCTTCAGGGTAAGGAGTCTCAAAAATTTGTTTCATTTTCTCTGAAGTAATTCTTTCTTTTTTTCATTTCTTCTTAAAAGGGAAAAGCTGTCTTGACATATATTGCACAATGATGATTTCTACTTGTAGTTTCTCTCCATCATCAGCGAGCGTGCTATAGTTTCCTCATGTGTGAAGGTGAAGTGTGTATACACACAAGAACAGAGTTTGCCCCTTTAAAGCACATTAAAAAAGAAGAAGAAGTAGTCTGACACCACTACAACAGATTAGTCACTATTTTGCTTTCTGTCCTGTCATTCAAATGAAGTTTTACATATATTCTAATCAACCTTCCCAAATGCTATATAAGACTTGATTGAAGTAGATTAAAAATGCTTTTTTAGTCCGCGCTAGTGAGCAATTTCCATGACACCTGTTGTGACTCTCTCAAATGGATCTCTTACTAAACATAGATTCCTTTCGTTTACCCCCGTTTCGTTGAGGCTGAATTCGAATGTATGTTCAGCTGCAATGTGTGGCCTTGCATCTGAGGTACACAAATGTTAAGAGCAAAATTTCTGAAAAAATTATCACTGAATACAATATATATATATGTAAACATATTTATATATGTAAACAGTATATATGTATACGTATATACATATATGAATATATATAAATATTATATATATAAATACATATATATAAATATAAATATATATAAATATAAATATATATATTATATACTGTATACATATATATGCGTATTTATGTATGTGCGTGTGCGCATGTGTATCTCTCTGACATCCTGTAACGCAGTTCTCTGTGCAATTCCGGCTCGCATGTGTTTCTTGTGTTCTCGCATAACAAAAGTTAAGTCGCTGTGGGTTTCAGAGTAGGAATGGTAAATATGCCTTCTCCTGACGCAGAATAAATATAGAGCAAGCACGGTTGAATATTGGCTTACATGAAAGTTCTGAATTACCGGCAGAATTCTCTCTCTCTCTCTCTCTCTCTCTCTCTCTCTCTCTCTCTCTCTCTCTCTCTCTCTCTCTACCTGAATTTTGTAGAAGAATGAGGATATAAGTAGTAGGTGTTGCTTACCAAAGGATAAATTGGAAGAAACGTCGTAGATGCGTATAAAATCTATACGTGTCTTGGGCACATTCAGTGCCGCTGGGAGATATGCCCTTCCTAATGTCTACAGGGACACAATCATGCCCATAAATACCTTACCCAGAGAGAGAGAGAGAGAGAGAGAGAGAGAGAGAGAGAGAGAGAGAGAGAGACAGCATTACTAAAATAAACAAAAATTCAAGGGCTGGGAAGGCCATAGATGTAATCAGCAATGAGAACTGGCTTGTCAGAGAGTGGGAAAATATGAACTATGGTACGCCCCTAATCGATGACTGGTATAAATAGGAGAAGAAAATCGACTGAAAATTAACAAAATTTTCAATTCTTCAAGGAATATTCTGACAAATCTTTCAAAGAAGAAGAATGAGCCTTTCGAGAGATGCAAACTGGTAACATTTTCGTACCATTATTATTATTATTATTATTATTATTATTATTATTATTATTATTATTATTATTATTATTATTATTATTAGTATAATCCTTCAATACTGAGAAGATTTGTTACTAAGTATTTTAGGATGATTTATTTTTATCTTCACTGCTGAGAACTTAGTCCGGTGTGATATGATCAAACAGAAACAAACTCTTGATCATGCAAAGACGAGATAAAGAGAGAGAGAGAGAGAGAGAGAGAGAGAGAGAGAGAGAGAGAGAGAGAGAGAGAGAGGCCCAAGCCAAAACAAACAAGCAATTCAGCCCAAAAGCTTTTAAGAGCAGAATGAGCAAAAGCATATGCCAAAGCACAGGTACAAACGTGACCAAGTACAACGCCTAAGCAATCTTCCGCAAGTGCAGTAGTCCCAGGGGTTTTAATCGCAGGGTTGAGTGGCTCCGTTGTTGGAGGCGTTGATGATATAATTCCACTGAGCACTAAGACAGAGCCTTCTTTACATTCTGCAGCAAGTGAATACAGCAACTAAAACAGTCTTCTTTAAACCCTTCAGGAAGGGAATACACTAGTCCTGTACTGACCTGAAAAAAAAAAAATTATTATTATTATTATTATTATTATTATTATTATTATTATTATTATTATTATTATTATTATTATTTTGCATAAGGTCCACGACAATATATCATTAGAATGTGAGACTTTATAAAAAATCTATAAAAACCTTTCGAACCCTACCCTGAGTTCATCTTTTTATACATTTTATAAAGTCTCACACTCTATTGATGTATTATTGTGGACCTTATGCAAAATTACTCCTGTTCTCGGCATTGAGAGCTCCACACATTATTATTATTATTATTATTATTATTATTATTATTATTATTATTATTATTATTATTATTATTATTATTATTATTCAGACGATGAACCCTATTCGTGTGGAACAAGCCCACCACAGGGGACATTCTCTTGAAATTCCAGAAGCTTTTAAAAAATATGGTGCTTATTAGGAAGTAAGAGAAGATAAAGAGAAATGCAGAAAGAAGAGAGATAAGACAAGAGAATAAAAACAAAACGTTGAAATCCAAAAGGCATCAGGCTCTGTACAGTATATTACCATCAACTAATACTGAAAATATCCAATATCTTATCATGATTATCCTTGCCATTGCAAAGAACGTGAATAATCACTATAGATAAAACAATAACAGCAATGATTCTAAAAGTAGAAAATGGATATCATCCATATTGTTATTACTTTTGCTGTTATTATCGTATTGGTTTTGTTCTGATTGTTGCATCATTTATAATTCTATTATCCTAACGGTCTCTATCAAGCCTTACAACATGACAAAATCGATGGGTTTTTTAAGGTTTCTTTACCTTGAAAAGCAATAAATCTTTGACCCATTGCGACCTTTAATCATATGTATCACGCAATGTCCTTTATATGATATATCTATTAACATTTTTCAATGTCTAATGTAACTCATAAGTACAAACATAAAGAAAACAAAGGAAAAACTCCATAAATATGTGCAGTATCTTAGTACTAAAAAAAAAAAAAAAAAAAATCTTAATCCTTTCTTGTGCTGCAGTGTATTGGGTTGACCTCAGTTTTCAACAATTGTGGGTTCGAATCTGATTTGGGAAAGAGGCTTTCTTTATTTTTGTCCATTCCGATTTCAAGGCTTTCAGCTGAAAGCGTATCGAATTATGTAAAGAAACCGAGAATGGGACATCACAATGCAATTTATGTTGAATTTAACCAGACGATTCAGTGATATACAAAGGGAGTCTCCAGATCGTCATCAACAGATCAAGAGACCAGAGAAAAGAAAGATGAGATGAGTTTGTCCTGACTTTCATGTATAATTATCTTGACCAGGCAGTGGAAATATAATTCAAAAAAGCGAGGAAAAGACGATTATGATCACAGTTGCATTAAAAGCTGAATTGATAGAGTTTTGGGAAAAAATAATTTCTAATTCCAGCTTCCTACAAACAGCTATCACAAGCATTTTGAAAGATCAGAATACAGCCCGGGGAACTTGACCACTAAAGGAATGAATATGCAAGGAATCTTGAATCTTGTAGACAAACGTAAACTGGTTTTGCCGCAGATAAGCAGCATACCACAAGTTTCCCGTCAGAGACCAACTCTAGTAAGAAACCTTACCAAAAAAGGCAGTGGCAAGTCTCATGTTATAGGATGAAATTGCACAATAAAAGGTATTCCCCTCCCGCCCCCCGGCATCTAGTCACAACCTGCTGATCGTAACGATTGATAAGCATGTGAAAAAATGGATCCAACTACCTGCTAATTTTAATTTACAGA
>NC_089792.1:10208214-10215714 GCF_040412425.1 Macrobrachium rosenbergii | reverse complement strand
GATATTATGAGCAGGATGCAGAATATCCTCGGGATGTATCCCAAGACACGAAGGGCTCCTTCTCAATGTCTCAGTTGACTTTGAAGGAATAAACGTCATGGGGAGGGGGTGGGTGGGTCCCAGAACCCTTCCCCTTGCCCTCTCCCCCCACACTATTACACAGACCCCAAAAATTCTAACAAATCAGCAGCGTGGGTCACTGCTGCACAGTTGAATAGTGGCGCTAGTTGTGAAATCACCACAGGAAGCAAGGTAAAATAGTGAAGCCAGTAGTAAAAGTTTAGTAGTGAGTACAATAAAATGGTGAAGCCAGTAGTAACAGAACAATTGTTAGGGGAGTAAAACAGTGAAGCCAGTAGTAAAAGTACAATTGTTAGACAGTAAAATAGTGAAGCCAGCAGTAAAAGTACAAAGTGAGTACAGTACTAGAGAAGCCAGTAGTAAAATTACAATTGTTAGATAGTGAAATAGTGAAGCCTGGAGTAAAAGCGCAGTAGCGAGTTAAGTAAAATAGTGAAGCCAGTAGTAAAAGCACAATTGTTAGACAGTAAAATAGTGAAGCCAACAGTAAAATCACAAAAGTGAGTACAGTAAAATAGTGAAGCCAGTAGTAAAAGCACAATATTGAGCACAGTAAAATAGTAGGCCAGTAGTAAAATTACAATAATGAGTACAGTACAATAGTGGTAAAATCATAGCAATGAGCAAGGTAAAATAGTGAAGCTAGTAGTAAAATCATAACAGTGAACAAGGTAAAATAGTGAAGCTAGTAGCAAAATCATAACAGTGAATAAGGTAAACTAGTGAAGCTAGTAGTAAAAGCACGATAGTGAGTCGGGTAAAACAATGACGCATTAGTAAAATAGCAATTGTTTGTAGAGCAAGATATATAACCAGTAATAAAATCACAATAGGAACAAGATAATGAAGCCAGTAGTAAAATCGCAATAGTGAGTAGAATAAGATAATGAAGCAAGTAGTAAAACCACAATAGTGTGTAGAATAAGATAATGAAGCCAGTAGTAAAACCACAATAGTGTGTAGAATAAGATAATGAAGCCAGTAGTAAAATCGCAATAGTGTGTAGAATAAGGTAATGTAGCCAGTAGTAAAACCACAATAGTGTGTAGAATAAGATAATGAAGCCAGTAGTAAAACCACAATAGTGTGTAGAATAAGATAATGAAGCCAGTAGTAAAACCACAATAGTGTGTAGAACAAGATAATGGAGCCAGTAGTAAAACCACAATAGTGTGTAGAATAAGATAATGAAGCCAGTAGTAAAACCACACAATAGTGTGTAGAATAAGATAATGAAGCCAGTAGTAAAACCACAATAGTGTGTAGAATAAGATAATGAAGCCAGTAGTAAAACCACAATAGTGTGTAGAATAAGATAATGTAGCCAGTAGTAAAACCACAATAGTGTGTAGAATAAGATAATGAAGCCAGTAGTAAAACCACAATAGTGTGTAGAATAAGATAATGAAGCCAGTAGTAAAACCACAATAGTGTGTAGAATAAGATAATGAAGCCAGTAGTAAACCACAATAGTGTGTAGAATAAGATAATGAAGCCAGTAGTAAGACCACAATAGTGTGTAGAATAAGATAATGTAGCCAGTAGTAAAACCACAATAGTGTGTAGAATAAGATAATGAAGCCAGTAGCAAAACCACAATAGTGTGTAGAATAAGATAATGAAGCCAGTAGTAAAACCACAATAGTGTGTAGAATAAGATAATGTAGCCAGTAGTAAAATCGCAATAGTGTGTAGAATAAGATAATGAAGCCAGTAGTAAAATCGCAATAGTGTGTAGAATAAGATAATGTAGCCAGTAGTAAAACCACAATAGTGTGTAGAATAAGATAATGAAGCCAGTAGCAAAACCACAATAGTGTGTAGAATAAGATAATGAAGCCAGTAGTAAAACCACAATAGTGTGTACAATAAGATAATGAAGCCAGTAGTAAAACCACAATAGTGTGTAGAACAAGATAATGGAGCCAGTAGTAAAACCACAATAGTGTGTAGAATAAGATAATGAAGCCAGTAGTAAAACCACAATAGTGTGTAGAATAAGATAATGGAGCCAGTAGTAAAACCACAATAGTGTGTAGAACAAGATAATGGAGCCAGTAGTAAAACCACAATAGTGTGTAGAACAAGATAATGAAGCCAGTAGTAAAACCACAATAGTGTGTAGAACAAGATAATGAAGCCAGTAGTAAAACCACAATAGTGTGTAGAATAAGATAATGAAGCCAGTAGTAAAACCACAATAGTGTGTAGAATAAGATAATGTAGCCAGTAGTAAAA
The DNA here is from genome assembly GCF_040412425.1 of Macrobrachium rosenbergii. Taxonomy (NCBI): domain Eukaryota; kingdom Metazoa; phylum Arthropoda; class Malacostraca; order Decapoda; family Palaemonidae; genus Macrobrachium; species Macrobrachium rosenbergii. Next base: position 10,213,395 of record NC_089792.1, on the reverse strand, counting down.
CCACAATAGTGTGTAGAATAAGATAATGAAGCCAGTAGCAAAACCACAATAGTGTGTAGAATAAGACAATGAAGCCAGTAGTAAAACCACAATAGTGTGTAGAATAAGATAATGAAGCCAGTAGTAGAATCGCAATAGTGTGTAGAATAAGATAATGAAGCCAGTAGTAAAATCGCAATAGTGTGTAGAATAAGATAATGTAGCCAGTAGTAAAACCACAATAGTGTGTAGAATAAGATAATGAAGCCAGTAGCAAACCACAATAGTGTGTAGAATAAGATAATGAAGCCAGTAGTAAACCACAATAGTGTGTAGAATAAGATAATGAAGCCAGTAGTAAAATCGCAATAGTGTGTAGAATAAGATAATGAAGCCAGTAGTAAAATCGCAATAGTGTGTAGAATAAGATAATGTAGCCAGTAGTAAAACCACAATAGTGTGTAGAATAAGATAATGAAGCCAGTAGCAAAACCACAATAGTGTGTAGAATAAGATAATGAAGCCAGTAGCAAAACCACAATAGTGTGTAGAATAAGATAATGAAGCTAGTAGTAAACCACAATAGTGTGTAGAATAAGATAATGAAGCCAGTAGTAAAACCACAATAGTGTGTGTAGAATAAGATAATGAAGCCAGTAGTAAAACCACAATAGTGTGTAGAATAAGATAATGAAGCCAGTAGTAAAACCACAATAGTGTGTAGAATAAGATAATGAAGCCAGTAGTAAAACCACAATAGTGTGTAGAATAAGATAATGAAGCCAGTAGTAAAACCACAATAGTGTGTAGAATAAGATAATGAAGCCAGTAGTAAAACCACAATAGTGTGTAGAATAAGATAATGAAGCCAGTAGTAAAACCACAATAGTGTGTAGAATAAGATAATGTAGCCAGTAGTAAAACCACAATAGTGTGTAGAATAAGATAATGGAGCCAGTAGTAAAAACCACAATAGTGTGTAGAATAAGATAATGAAGCCAGTAGTAAAACCACAATAGTGTGTAGAATAAGATAATGAAGCCAGTAGTAAAACCACAATAGTGTGTAGAATAAGATAATGAAGCCAGTAGTAAAAACCACAATAGTGTGTAGAATAAGATAATGAAGCCAGTAGTAAACCACAATAGTGTGTAAGAATAAGATAATGAAGCCAGTAGTAAAACCACAATAGTGTAGTAGAATAAGATAATGAAGCCAGTAGTAAAACCACAATAGTGTGTAGAACAAGATAATGGAGCCAGTAGTAAAACCACAATAGTGTGTAGAATAAGATAATGAAGCCAGTAGTAAAACCACTATAGTGTGTAGAATAAGATAATAAAGCCAGTAGTAAAACCACAATAGTGTGTAGAATAAGATAATGAAGCCAGTAGTAAAACCACAATAGTGTGTAGAACAAGATAATGGAGCCAGTAGTAAAACCACAATAGTGTGTAGAACAAGATAATGGAGCCAGTAGTAAAACCACAATAGTGTGTAGAATAAGATAATGAAGCCAGTAGTAAAACCACAATAGTGTGTAGAATAAGATAATGAAGCCAGTAGTAAAAACCACAATAGTGTGTGTAGAATAAGATAATGAAGCCAGTAGTAAAACCACAATAGTGTGTAGAACAAGATAATGGAGCCAGTAGTAAAATCGCAATAATGTGTAGAATAAGATAATGAAGTGGGAACAAGATAATGGAGCCAAGTAAAACCACAATAGTGTGTGAATAAGATAAACTAGTGAAGTAAAATAACAATATCGAACGGAGTGAAATAATGAAGTCAATGGTAAAATCCCAGTAGTGAAATGAATAATATCGTTAGCTAATTCACGAAAGAGTTAATTTAACCAGTACCCCGTAACCTGTCAAATGAAAAGTTGGAACTCTCTTCTTGCTTTTGTGGTTCAGAAAACTTTCATCTGGGTTTAAGAATCTAATTTCTCGTGTTTTTTTTTTTAACAAAGTATCGAAGACTTATAACGACTGTTTTATCGTGCGAGGGCCGACGGGGAAGGAAAATGTGAGGTCTAACTCCACAGGAAGGGAACGACAGTAAATAGAAACCGGTTTGCCCGTCTCGGACTCAGAAGCCTAAAAATGAAATCATATTTTTTAGACATAATAAAGCCTGTCCATTAAAAGAATTGCTGAGTAATTACGCTCTCATACACAGTAAAAGTAAATAACTATGCTCTCAAATGCAGTAAAAGTGAATAATTATGCTTTCATATACGGTGAAAGTAAATAATTATGCCCTTGTATACGGTAAAAGTAAATAACTATGCCCTCATATACAGTAAAAGTAAATAACTATGCCCTCACATACAGTAAAAGTAAATAATTTTGCCCTCAAGCACAATAAAAATAAATAACTATGCCCTAATCTACAGTGCAAAGGAAAAAGCCCAGAAAACTACAACATACATAGCGACCTCTTCGGTTCTTCAAGCCCATCAGCTCAGTAAAGGAAAGCTTTTAATTTTTTTTCACGAAGGACTCACCATCAAGGTGTACCAATCGGCTCAACCTCTTCTCATGGTTGACTTAAGCAGCACCGAACTCCAAACAAACATTTGCCTCGCTGATGGTTTTAAACCCCAAGGTTGAACTGCAAAGAACAACTGCTTCCTTTATGGCGTTATCAACCGAAGCCTTTCATTTCATAGGATAGGGGTCAGTCACATGATGCACGTACGTACAGACATAACGCAGATACACTTTCAAGTAACGCATACATGCATATATACATACATACATGCATGCAAACATACATACATACATATACATATATATATATATATATGTATATATATATATTGTAAATTATATTTATATTATATATATATATATATATATATATATATATATATATATATATATATATATATATATATATATATATGTATATATATATATATGTAATTTACAATTCCCTTGGGTGTAAGTTATTCCGACGGTATAGTTAACTGGATATTAAAAGATATATGTGACTTGATATTCGTGTTATACATATATATATATATATATATATATATATATATATAATAAATAATATATATATATATATATATATATATATAATATAATATATATACATATAAATAATATATATATGTATATATATATACATACAAACAAAAGGAATTCCTGTTGTCCTTGATCTAGACAAGGCTTATTGTTTTAGACCAGCAATAGCTGTGAAGGAGGAAGAAAAAAAGAAAGAAAAACACTTTCATCAGCTGCGATAAGTATGCAGCCTAGTTTTATCACGCCCTGAGCCTGACCTTTCGGTGCAGAAAGTGCAAACACAAGAAAACAAACATGAATGCAAATGTGTCCAAACAGAAACGGAGGAAAAGTTGACCAAACTCATTCTGAATAAGGAAGCGATTCCTTTCACAGAAGGTTGTTGAAAATTTTCTTCGCTATCGTATACTGAGTTTCCACTTTATCTCTCTTTTTTTTTAAGTAAAAATTGAAGCAATTCTTTACTGAAGGTGACAACTATCTGGAATCTTTCCTGAAGATATTCTCGTGGTGTTAGCATTTTCTATCCTTTTAATTTATTATGCTTTACTGTTTACTGTTTAAGTATGCCTAAATATTTGTTTATTAAGCTGTGAACGTATTCAGAAAATCGTTACGAACATTATATACCCTATTATATACATACATAAATACATATGTATGTATGTATATATTTATACAATACATACATACATACATACATACATACATACATACATACACACATATACTGTATATATATATATATATATATATATATATATATATATATATATATATATATATATATATATATGCAGTATATATACAAATGTAAAAAAATGTGATATAATAAAGATAATACGCCTTGGTGATTCACTGCTGAATTATATCATGCTTTAACATCTTCAGTAACTGCAAAGATTCTTAAAAAAGCTAAAACGTACATGCATATTACTCACGCAAAACAAAACACACTGCAATAATTGTCTTATTTCATAAAAAAACAAAACACATTGCCATGATTTTCTTATTTAATAAAACTTTCAACTCACTTTCTAGTCTGTGTTTCTACGTTTCTCTGGTCCAAAGCTCGAAAAGGCCAACGCAAATAGCCCAGACTAACGAAATTGAATTAATAGAAAAAATCTGCTTAAATGAACAATAAAACAAAAGGAATTATACCTTGAAAATGATTAAATAATGGACACTGATTTCAGTAATAGTAATACAAAAATTCAAAATTAAAAAAAAACGTTAGTGGTGTAATTAAATGATAATGCAAAATGTGAACAGAGAGAGAGAGAGAGAGAGAGAAAGAGAGAGAGAGAGAAACTGGTGGCGTTGATAGTCGCATCCGAAACCTGCCTGACCAGCACCGCCAACACATGGAAGGGCGGGGTCCTTCGGTCACCCTCGGCGTTACCATCTCATCCTACTTCAAATATTCTTCACAGGACTCGGGGACAGAAGAAGAAGAAGAAGAAGAAGAAAAAGAAGAAGAAGAAGAAGAAGAAGAATCTCAATAGAAATCGTAACCGACAAAAATATAGGGAAATAAAAGAGAAAAACAAGCGAGTTTCCAGGACTGGAAGCTTACTGGAAAGCTCCCAGAGCCTCTGGAAAGCCACGGAGAATGGAACAAGGATTCCTTCGTCGCAGCTCCAGGGATATGGGGAAAGAAAAGAGAAAAACAAGTGAGTTTCCAGGACTGGAAGCTTACTGGAAAGCTCCTGGAGCCTCTGGAAAACCCCGGAGAATGGAACAAGGATTCCTCTGTCACGGCTCCAGCATTCCCCACAGGGTGACGATGCGGTCATTGCTTGTCCAGATGTCCGCTTCGTCTCCTGGGGTTTTTCTTCTTTCTTTTTTTTTTGAGTCTATATGGAATACCGAACCATTCTTCCATGAAACGCCAAGATTCGTGGTAATCCTCAGCAGAGGAGTGAATTGGTAAAATATTTGTCCTTCGACGCAGCTGTGCCTCAAATATACAGTGATGTTTGTATCTCGGACACAAGGACATTTGTCTTTCGCGTGTGAAAACACTTGTCTGTCACATACTTCAACATTTGCCCCTGACATACAGCAAGTTTTGTTTCCATTTGCATACAATATCATTTGTCTTCCACATAAAATAACATTTTTATATTGGCTTCGCAAACAATGTGTTCTATTTTTTCTT
>NC_089792.1:10198214-10203214 GCF_040412425.1 Macrobrachium rosenbergii | reverse complement strand
TCAATAAGATATATAGATAAATATATAGATGATAATAGACAGATATAGGTAGATAGATAGATAGATAGATTGATAAATAGATAGATAGATAAATAGATAGATAGATAGATAGATAAATAGATAGATAGATTGATAGATAGATAGATATATAAATAAATAAATAAATGAGTAAATACAATGCCTTTTGTTTCGATCAAGGCTTGTTTTTTCGCCTACATTCCGTGTTACACGTAAGTCCAATAAATTCTCACAGAGGTCCCTTTAAAGTCCAATAAAGCCTTCTGCAATAAATCAACAACAATAACCCACACTCCGATTCCACCAAAAACTACAAAAAAGGTGAAAAATATTCGAAAAAAAATCTCAAGCCGAGTGACCGAATGGGCACTGATGCCCACACACGCTCTGCTCAATATTAACGATTCCCTTTATAAGGTCATATGCGAGGAGATTGAGGGCTCCTCCTGTGCTTCTCGTCATATGTGACGCCCTGCCCTTTGGTCAAGTCTGATTCCTTCTTCAGGAGTGTTGTCCTTAGTCTTGTCCTACTCAAAGGGTTCCTTGTTGAGTCTTCGAACATTTCCAAATTGTCTTTTGATCGGTCAGAGCAACTAATCGAATATTCTATCTAATTCTGAGTAGATCAGAATATAGGATTTAGGCCGAAGGCCAACCGCTGGGACCTATGGGGTCATTCAGCGCTGAAAAGGAGATTGACTAAAAAAGGCTTGAAAGGTGTAACAGGAGGAAAACCTCGCAGTTCCACTATGAAACAATTGTTAGAGAGGGTGAAAAGGAAGATGGAAGAAAGAGAATATGAAAGGCGATACAGTAAAAATGAATTAAAGGGGTTGCAGCTAGTGGCCGAAGGGATGCTACAAAGAGCCTTAAGTAATACTAACGGCACTGCCTCCCTAAACTGGATCCATCTGATTTTAGTTCATTTCCTTGACTGACTTATTTCCATTACTAATGCAATTTACATTCCTTACCTACTTACTCCTAATTGCAAAAGAGCACTTCGAATGGTCTTTATCATTGCTGCAGTAATGATATTAATTATCAGCATTGACATCATGGCAATCTCCATAATCATCATCATCATCATCTGAGAATAACAGAACAGAGAGCATACTGAAGAGAGAGAGAGAGAGAGAGAGAGAGAGAGAGAGAGAGACAATGAACAAAACAGAGAACATATTCAAGAGAGACAAGAGAGAGAATACAATGAACAAAACAGAGAACATATTCAGAGAGAGAGAGAGAATACAATGAACAAAACAGAGAACATATTCAAGAGAGAGAGAGAGAGAACACAATGAACAAAACAGAGAACATATTCAAGAGAGAGAGAGAGAGAGAGAGAGAACACAATGAACAAAACAGAGAACATATTGAAAAGAGAGAGAGAGAGAGAGAGAGAGAGAGAGAGAGAGAGAGAGAGAGAGAACAATTGAAATGTGTGTGCGTGTGTATAAGAGAGAGAGAGAGAGAGAGAGAGAGAGAGAGAGAGAGACACAAGAGAGAGAACTAATTGAAATGTGTGTGCGTGTGTATAAGAGAGAGAGAGAGAGAGAGAGAGCCTTGTAATTTAACAACAGAGAACACAGTGAAATTAACAGAGAATAATATTATACTGAAAAGAGAGAGAGAGAGAGAGAGAGAGAGAGAGAGAGAGAGAAGCTTGTAATTCGGCAAAGTTTTCCTTTGCATATGGTGATTGCCCTCACGAACCCCGCCCAAAGGCACCATGAAGAGGCGCTCTCCTCTCCCAAATGGCCTACCATCATGGGATGCCATAACGCTGGAAGGGTCATAAAAGCAGGAGGAAATTTCCTGGGGATGAAATTACTTTTGTTCGTGATTCCATTAAGGTAATTGGGCAGGCATAATTTATCTTAATGCATGCATATGTGCATGCACAAAATGCTGTTTATTCAGTATATATATATGCAAATATGTATTATGTGTATATGTGTATGTATATAAAATTGTATATATAAAGAAATATATATACACATATATATATACACATAATATATATATATATATATATATATATATATATACATATATATATATATATATATATATATATATATATATATATATATATATATATATATATATATATATATATAGTTTATAGAAAGAAATAACTGAAAGATGAAGGGAGTAAAGAGTTTGTCTTTTAAATCTCTCAAAGCAATGATAATTAGTTCAGGTTCTCTTGAATTTCACTGTTGTGCAAGAGAGAGAGAAAAAAGGACTAAACAAGATCTGGAAACAGATGAAAACACACAAAAAAGAAAAAATTAATTGAAACAATGAAAAGTTCAATAAACGCGACATAACGTGTTGTGTAAAGGATAAAAAAGTTAAATGAAAAATTTCATAAGTGCAGTTTACATCGATAGGTCTGAAAGCAAGTTTTTTTTTATGGAAAGCAAGCAATGAGATAATAACGTAAAAGTTTAATAGAATCTCGTTAGAGGGGCCTCAAACGCCCACGGGCGTTTTGGGGGGCATTACCGGATGACCACGCCCATGTTTGTCCAAATTTATTCTTCTCCATGAAAGAGTTAATTAACCACAACACAAACAAGTCCTAGCGCTTAGGGAGGCGTTAATTATCTCCTCTGAAGAGCGTATGGACATCCCTCCTTTATTCCGGCGTAATAAATCACGGGGAATCTCTTAAGAAAACAGGTGAAAAATGCGTCGAAGTTTCTCCTGCGCAATCGAGTTTTCTGTTCAGCCGCTACGCATATAATCAAGGCCACCGAAAATAGCTCTACCTTTCGGTGGTCTCGGTATAATGCTGTATGAGCTGCGGCCCATGAAACTGTAACCACGACTCGGTGGTGGCCTGTCCTATATTGATTATGGCTAAAGGTAACCTTGAATAAAATAAAAACTACTGAGACTAGAGGGCTGCAATTTGATATGCTTGATGATTGGAGGGTGGATGATCAACATACCAATTTGTAGCCCTCTAGCCTGAGTAGTTTCCAAGATCTGAAGGCGGACAGAAAAAGTGCGGAGAGAAAAAAGTGCGGACAGAATAAAGTGCGAACGGACAGCAAAGACGGCACAACAGTTTTCTTTTACAGAAAACTAAAAGGAGAACGTTTGTTTTTCTGAATAAACCCTTTTGCTGTCAACTTCCTCTCCCCGAAGGGGAAAAGAACTATCAGTTTCGGGACTGTCATTTCCCTCGTTTGTTCTCGCAAATAACAATAACGCAACGCTTATTATCGTTCGAAAAGAAGTAATTATTTTCTGGTTCGTGTACTTTTGTGATGAGAAATCGGTTACGATTTATATGACAGTTTAAATGCCTTTTTCCTTTGATCACTTGGAAACGTCGTAAAATCCATGAATTCGTAAAGAAAGAGAACATAATGAGACACATGGAGTTAAAAACAATTAACCCTTGCGCAGGAGACATCACGAAACTAGTTATTTAGGTATTTCATTTTGCCAAGTTAACAAACGATACTTGACTGGAAGGGTACATGTATGTATCAAAAATTTTTGTTAAGGGAACGGCGTATGAGAACTGGAAGCTTTATGTGGGTGGCTGCAGCTAAACTTTAACTAAAACCGTAAATATTAAAAAAATAAGGTAAGGTAAGGAAAGTGTTTCGTCCTAAATTTTAAAATGAGATGAAAGGATAAGCCGTAAGAATACTGTCTTGCTCCATAGATAACTTTCAAGTGAGAAGTGTTTCGTCCTAAATTTTAACCCACTGCAACCGAGTTAAGTGATTCATAATCAAGTTCAACTACAATCAATATACGCGGCGGACCTTGCTCTATTTCCTCTTCCGTGAAACTTAACTGATCTTCTCGATAATTGCACCCCTCTTGCTCCTAAATATGGAACGCAATTAGTTGGTTTTTGGGGAAAGGGGTTAACCTGGAAATTATAGAGTTCCCGTGGGGTAATTTATAAGAAATCGTTGACGGCGGTACTAGCTAATCCTTGGTCGGATAATGCAGTTTAATTTCTGATGCGGTGGTTTGTTCGGTTGCTATGCGCTAAGTTTCATATGTTGTGCATATATACATTTATATATACATACATATATATATATATATATATATATATATATATACATATACACACACACACACATATATATATATATATATATATATATATGTATATATATATATATATATATATATATATATAAATATATATATATATATGAGTGTGTTTTGTGTGTGTGTGTGTGTACATAAACGATACATTATCTTAAACAGTTGCGCGATTATTATCGGTCAAGATTATAGTTTCATTCACCTAAACTATACCGTAGAATCAAGCCAAGGACATACATACCTTCGTATCAGTTTTTCCAGTAAGTGTGATACTCCCTTCATCCTTGTTGTCCAAAGTGCAACCTTGCAGACATAGTGGCTTTTGGAACTGGCGATTATTTTGTTTCGATGAGGTTTCGTCGCGGCGTCGAGTAAGTGAATTCCTTCCTTTTTTTTTATAACTTTAGCGGGTCTAGTCGGCTGTACTGTGTCTAGTTAACCTTTCGGAAATAGTTGTACGCCAGAGGCCTCACTCTTGGCAAATACTTTTGCCTCGGCGGCTCAGGTCTCCACCCTGTCTGCCTTGTTTTGATCAGAATTGCTCTTTGTTTTGTACACCTACAGTTATTATTCGCTTCGGATTTAGAAGATATTTTTCTTTAATCATTTTTTTTTCGAAGTACTTTTAGTTTTCTGTAAAAGAAAACTATTGTGCCTCACTTTATTCTGTCCGCACTTTTTTCTGTCCGCCCTCAGATCTTGAAAACTACTGAGGCTAGAGGACTGCAAATTGGTACGTTGATCATCCACCCTCTAGTCATCAAACATACCAAATTGCAGCCCTCTAGCCTCAGTAGGTTTTATTTTATTTAAGGCTAAAATTAGCCATAATCATGCTTTTGGCAACGATATAGGATAGGCCACCATCGGGCCGTGGTTAAAGTTTCATG
>NC_089792.1:10188214-10195714 GCF_040412425.1 Macrobrachium rosenbergii | reverse complement strand
GGTGTGATTTATTCTCAAAGTGTTGAGTAGAATTATATATTTAGTGGGTATTTGTGGCTCAGTGTTTGTGAATGTGAAATGTTACTTTTATATAAGTGTCAAATTCAACACACACATACCTACACACACATACACACATATGTGCTTATATAAATGTATGTACATATATATATATATATATATATATATATATATATTTATGTATATATATTTATATAAATATATATATATATATATATATATATATATATATATATATATATATATATATACATATATATATATATATATATATATATATATATATATATATATATATACATATATATATGTATATATATATATATATATATATATATATATATATATATATATATATATATATATATATATTTATGTCTATATACATTCATATATATATATATATATGCTTATATAAAATATATATATATATATATATATATATATATATATATATATATATATATATATATATATATATGTGTGTGTGTTAATCATTATGCATTTTCCTTTTAGAGATGTTGGCTCCCAAGGGTGCTAACTTGGCAATTTCATCCATTTATTGCTCACCATTCTTAACAATAGTTGCGACCCACCACAGTCACATAACCACAACCTTGTCCATCTTCCCGAATACCTGTACATTATCTCCTCTGCTATTGTATAAATGAAACTGAAATTTTTTTTCCTTGCTAAACCATCAAATTCGTCATTGTAACATTTAATTTTTATTCCCTTTTCCTATTCTTGCGAACCAAGAAACATCCCTTGCTACCTATCTGATCACATCTTGGAAGTTTATATACAAATCGTATGTTCACTTCATTTCCGTGTTTTTAACCATAGCCCATTTTTCATCCTCTTTATCCATATACTAAATTCACATGTATTGCTTAGGTGCACAGTCACATTTCTGCCCCCTCTTTTCCAACCAGGCCTTTTTTCTATGTTAACTTTTGTTTCAATCAAATAATGAACACATGTGCCTCTTCTTACCATTATATCCATCAGCTTGTTTTTACACGCATTTAAACACACACACACACATATATATATTATATATATACATATATGTGTTTACACACACACACACACACATATATATATATATATATATATATATATATATATATATATATATATATATATATATATATATATATATAGAAAAACACATTTCTAACATTTCACAATGCTCAGTAATGTTTTTTTTCTTAAGAATGTTAAAGAAATCGGTAGGTAGCAAGTTCAGTGTTTTCCAACATAAATCTGAATTAATACCAGTTACGGTGCCACCATTCCTGGGAGAACTGACATTTCCCTCCTAACCTTTCACTCACCCCTCTCTGCTCATCTCTCTCTGCTTATGGTGCATTTCAACTTTCAAAAACACGAAAACAAAAGGAAAGAAACGCAAAGAAAAGAAATGAAAAGAAGCCAAGGGCTAAATGCCCAAGAGACATCTACGAGAAAAAGCTCAATAAACACTCTTCCCTTCCCTGTGTGGCCAAAGGCCATACCCTGTTGCCGAGTTCATTAGGGTTAACAAAGTGCCCGGATTCCGGAAGAAGAAGAAGAAGAAGAACAAGGAGAAGAAGAACAAGAAGAAGAAGGAGGAGAAGAAGAAGGAAGAAGAAGAAGAAGAAGAAGAAGGAGGAGGGGAGGAGGAGGAGGGAGAGGGGGAGGAGATGAAGAAGGAGAAGAAGAGGAAAAAGAAGAAGAATGAGAAGGAGAAAAAGAAGAAGAAGAAGAGAAGTAGAAGAAACAGAAAAAGAGGAAAAAGAAGGAGAAGAGGGAGAAGAAGTAGGAGAAGAAGGAGAAAAAGTAGAAGGAGAAGAGAAGAAGAAGAAGGAGAAAAAGGAGAAAGATAAGAAGGAGAAGAAGAAGAATAAGAAGAGGAAGAAATAGAAGAAGAAGACTAAGAGGAAGACCTTCGTTTAACGAAAGGCAGGCAGCTCCACCTACCCCATTACAGCAATGCACACTCGTATGTTCATTCTCATTACAGACACTGGCCATTTTCGTCGGGGGTGGGCGTGGCTGACTGATGCTCCAAAGGCCCCGCCCATCCTTATTCCTTACGCCGTTAGCATGCAGCTCTTGATTAAGTAACCTGACTTATGGTCTTCATGAGTAAACTGGGCGGGTAAAAGGATTCGTCCCCTAAGGATCATAAGATATTAGGGTGAATTTTTCATGTGCTCTCAAACCTCTCCGTTCATATTGTACTTAATGGGATATGACGGGAATATTTGATTCACATATTGATCTCTAATGAACTGATATGAATGAATTGTTGGCACTGAAGAATTTAATAGATGGGATCAAGAGATTAGATCTGAACCCCATCGGCCAACCCCATCCCAAACCCGCCCCCCCCCCCCGCCAAGAATAATAGAAATCACTCTTTTTAGGGCCAATAATCTTAACCTTTAGGCTAGCATCTGGACATATCTCATCAACATTCATTTTCATTTAATTTAAATGAAGATATCTTTTTAAAAATAATCTCCCATGGAGGACTTTTTAACCCCAGACTTTAGAGGCGGACGTGTGATGTTTGGGATGTCTTCGTATGTGATGTTTGGAATCTCTTTGTAAAGAAAGGAGAAATAAACCGAGGAGTTTTTTTATTTTCTTCATTTAGTAGTTGTCTTTATTGTTTGCTAACATGATTTTCAAGATGATTTCTATTTGATTATTTTGATCATAGCTCCTTCCCATCTGTAATTGCTCATCTGGTTGTCGGTACCGTATTATTATTATTTTTTCTTATTTTTTTTTTTAATCTCAGTCATCCTATTCGACTGGGTGGTATTTACAGAGTGGGGTCCGGGTTGCATCCTGCCACCTTAGGAGTCCGTCACTTTTCTCACTATGTGCGCTGTTTCTAGTAGCACACTCTTCTGCATGAGTCCTGGTGCTACTTCGGCATCTAGTTTTTCCAGATTCCTTTTCAGGGATCTTGGGATCGTGCCTAGTGTTCCTATGATTATGGGAAAAATTTCCACTGGCATATTCCATGTCCTTCTTATTTCGATTTTCAGGTCTTGGCACTTATCAATTTTGTCTCTTTCTTTCTCCTCTACTCTGGTGTCCCATGGTATTGCGACATCAATGAGTGATACTTTCTCCTTAATTTTGTCGATCAGTTATTATTATTATTATTATTATTATTATTATTATTATTATTATTATTATTATTATTATTATTATTGGCCTTTACCCGCATTGATATTCTTAATTTCCTTCTCTGTTTTGCCTATATATTTCGTATATAGCTTCCTGATTGTCTGGGATTAGTATTAAATCGACAGTAGCTATATCAACTGCACAAGAATTATCACTGCAAATGTTGTAACTAACGTTAATAGTACCAATATCATCTCACCTCGAAAATGCATACTGTATAATATATATATATATATATATATATATATATATATATATATATATATATATATATATATATATATATATATATATAAATATATACATATATACAGTATAATAACAATATCATTATTATTATTATTATTATTATTATTATTATTATTATTATTATTATTATTATTATTATTATTTCAGCTACATTTCTCAGTATGTCTGACTTCAAGTTCCTCTTTGCCATTTTATGCCTCAACAATGGCCCTATTTATTTTAACCCTTTCGCCTTCGAGTTCAACTGCCAAAGCTACAATGCCTCGTTTTCAGAGCTGAGATGTGGTACACCAGGAAAGCTCTCCTTAAAGGATGGTATATAATACGTCGTATTGTGAAGTGTGTATTTGCTTTTCCCCATAAACCTCTCTTCCTTTTCAAGAATTTCTCACTATTTCAAGACATAATCAATGTCTTTATTTTTTACTACTTTAACCTTTGTAACATTGAGATAAGACTGAGAGTCAGTTATTATTTCAACCCAAGTATTAATAATGGTCTTAAGAAAGAACAGTTTTATACAATGCTTTAATTTTCAAAGAAGCTTGATGGTGCGCTCTACGCTGTGCTGGAACCCAGCGCTGATCACCATGTCTCCCCAACCCTCCCTATCCCCTACCGACCCCACCCCCATCCGGGGCGGACAAACAGGTTTGCAGGAGGAGGGTGTATGTGTCATGCCTTCCCTACCTTCCCTATCCCCTACCTACCCAGCCCCACTCAGGGTGGACAAACAGGTTTGCAAGAGGTGGGTGGATGCATCATGCCCCCCCTACCTTCCTGATACCCTACCTATCCCGCTCCCACCCGGGGCTTTGCAGGAGGTGGGTAGATGCATCATGCCTCCCCTACCTTCCTGATCCCCTACCTACCCAGTACCACCCAGGGTGGACAAACAGGTTTGCAGGAGGAAGGTGTATGTGTCATGTCTCTCAGACCCACCCGATCCCCTGCTTACCCCGCCCCCACCCGGGGCGGACAAACAAGAAAGAGCCACTCGGATTTTATCATTATAGATTCTTTTTATTTGGATGTAAGATTCGACACAAGTAACATTAGTTTCGCATCGCTTTTAAATCAATTCTTTCTTATCATATTCTTCCGATTTTGATTTATTCCTCCTCCTTTAACAAGTTTGCTTTCTTGCATATCATCTCCTGGGAAAACTGCGTGTAGGAATGTATTGATGTCGACGTGAACTATGCTTTTAAAAAAAAGAAGAGAGAAAAAAGCCTGCTTGCGCAAAAGTTTGATTTTTTCCTCTGAAAACAAGGGAAGGGATCGCATTCGCCAAACGCCCATTACCGACTCACCCAACAAAGAGCTCTGGTATATGTATAAATTTATATGTATATAACGAAGGCGATATTTCTAACAAAAGACGCAATAAACAGACTTCGGAAGTGAATAATGAGTAAGCGATGTGCACGGGACTATTATAGAGACTAACGATGTATTCACCAGAAAGTGCGCAAAACGGCTGCTACAGTCATCAGTTCTCTCCCCATATACTGAGAATAAATTTAAATAACGTTCGATATGTAAAAAAAAAGAAAAACGGAAGGAGCAAAAACAGTTAAATCAATTATTAAAGTGATCTCGAATTCGCGGGAACTTCCAAATGCGCCAAATTTCAGAAGAATTGGTGAGGGTAAATATATGAATGAATTTAGAAATGAACATTAAAATAAAAAAAAAAGAAAGGGGAAGGGGGACATTAACTAAATCTAGAGAATGGAAAAGTGAAATCGAAGGAGAGATACAACTTCTCGTAAGTGAAGTTTTCAAACTTCGTGGAGAAGTTGCGGGATAAGAAACAGGCAAAATAGGAGCTGCGTGATCACTTTGCAAGATTAAAGAAGTACTCTCGATTTTTTTTTTTAATTGAGACCAAAGACAGAGCGGGAGTTTTCCGCTTATGGAATTAAGCTCGGGAAAGAGAGGCGTTGCTCAAAAGATAGAAAGGTCGTTATTTATATTTTTGGAACAGCATAAATAAGAACTATACGCTTGAAAATAGTGAATAACGATGAAACTCAACAAAGTCGTATTGAAATCCCTGGAGTACCTTCACAAATGTATCAATTTGTTCTACTTAATTGAGCTGATCTGGTATCCTTCATAATTTCTCATTTTTATGGAGCAAATGAGCATAGAACTGAATTTGCTATGTTTCAGAGTTAGTAAAACGCCAAGAATTACTGTAAAAAATACCAGCCAGGTAAAAAAAAAAATATGAGAGTCCTAACGATCGGGCCTTTGTTAGCCAGGTATAGCACTGAGTTCTAGCTAAGAAAATATATTATAACAATGACATTCAATTTCATTAAGTTCTTAAATCATATTTTCCGTACTCGGTTTTCAGAAAAATTCGTGAAGACCTTTCGTGAGATTTAAGCGCTTGAAAGATATTGAAAGCCAAAATTTATGCTGCGAAGTTTTTTTCCTTCTTTTTAAGCCAAGATAAATACGAAAAAAATAAAAAAGACAAACCTGTATTCGGCTCGTTTTAATCTCCTTGAAATTACAGAGGCATTATACGTGTTACGTAAGAAGACTGGAACAACGAAAGGGACTTGGTCTTTTTCCTTCCTGAGTACGAAATAAAATAAAAATATTGACTGTTAATGCAAGAAGCCTAAAGCTGTTGGACTTTATTTCTCTACATGCCCACACACACACACATACACACACACACAAACACACACATACATACAAACACACACACATATGTAATATATGTATATATATATATATATATATATATATATATATATATATATATATATATATATATATATATATATATATATATATATATATATATATATATATATATATATACATTACCGAAAACGTCATTTTTCTATAATTAATTTGTAAAAAAACTAGACGGAATAAAATTCTTTCAAATATTCAACATTAATATTCCTGCTTTTGAGATTGGGGTGAAAGCTGGCTTTGAACTTTGCAAATATGGGCATTTCATGAACTCTTGGCAAACAAGATTAGATTCTCGCCTTGAAGGGGGAACCAGTGATCAAGCTTTCCTGCCACCTATCGATGAATCTTGTAACTAACGGCATAACTAACAGAAGTATGTAAAAAGTAATTTTTTTATAATTAATTTGTAAAAAAAAAAAAAAAAAACTAGACGAAATAATATTCCTGCTTTTGAGATCTGGGTGAAAGCTGGCTTTCAACTTTGCAAATATGGACATTTCATGATCTCCATAAACTCAGCGTTTAAAACATATTGAACATTAAAATCTTAGAGTTTAAGCATAGTTTTACTCTTGGCAAACAAGATTAGATTCTCGCCTTGAAGGGAAAATGCGCGATCAAGCTTTGCTGCCATCTATCGATGAATCTCGTAACTAACGGCATGATTGACAGTATTTAAAAATAATGACTCGCTGTGATGCTTATGATATATTTTTTTACAGCCTATATCATTTGATTATTGGACTTATTTTGTAAGTAATGGTTTGTGTTGATTTTGTAGGATTTTGCAAAAATATTCTGGGTGTCATATTAACAAGCATTTTTAAAAGTCGGTGAATAATAGGGTAATTTGGAATCACAAAGAAATTAAATGGATTTCCTGACAGATACAAAATACAGTAACTGAACTGAACTCAATATAGAATTTAGGCCAAAGGCCAAGCTCTGGGACCTATGAGGTCAATCAGCGCTGAAACGGAAATTGACAGTAAAAGGTTTGAAAGGTGTAACAGGAGGAAAACCTCGCAGTTGCACTATGAATCAATTGACAGGAGAGGGTGGAAAGTAAGATGGAAGAAAGAGAATATGAAAGGAGGTACAATAAAAGGAACGAAAGGGGTTGCAGCTAGGGGGCGAAGGCACGCTGCAAAGAACCTTAAGTAATGCCTACAGTGCACCGCATGAGGTGCAAATACAATAACAAACACGGAGAATTAGCCTAATTGTTTGATTTTAAGAAAAGTGTATTTTTTTTGGTGAAGGTCATCTCGTTTTTTTTTTAGGAAAAGTAAAGGCTTTAAATAAAAAAAGTCA
>NC_089792.1:10180714-10183214 GCF_040412425.1 Macrobrachium rosenbergii | reverse complement strand
AAAATCGCCCCGACGAACAGTGGGTGGTAATCCCGAATTAAAAGCATCCGTTATAACGCAAGAGTTACGGCATGGCGCGAAGCGGCTTTACGTGATCCATCGGCTGCACAAAGCACGCACCTGCCCTCCCCGTCTTCCGAATCCAAAGCCGAAGAAGATAAGTACCTGCGTGCAGCCTGCTGCATGCTCGCTCTTTTTCGACTTGCTCCTTACATATTTGTAGATGGAGAGAGAGAGAGAGAGAGAGAGAGAGAGAGAGAGAGATTGAGAGAGGATTGTGGAGGGGTGGGGTTCTGGACGAGGACAATCGGTGGAATGTAAACATTCAATCCCTCTCGTAATTAGGGACGAAATATGCAAACATTTATATAAAAATTAAATTAAAAAAAGAGATGTTCAATTGCCATTCGTACTCAGACATCAATGAAGTCTAAAAGACAAAAAAAAAAAAACATTATCCTAAACTGCAGTAAACAACATTTCTACAATAAAGAGATAATAATAAACAAAAAATTAACAATAACGAGATAATATTGAAGTCTAAAATACAAACAAACAGCAAGTTTTCCAAAACTGCAGAAAACACATTAAACAAGAAAGAGATAACTCACAATAAAGAGATAACTTGCACATGTTTGAGCAGAAACTCATCTCATCACACACACACACCACACACACTCACGCGCGCATGCGCATCCGCTCAACTCGCCATGACTCACCCGCCAGACTCGTCCCTGTTTTAGGCAAAGCAGAAACCTGTCCCGGTGACTGGTCTTCTTTTGCGGACTATCCCAAAATGACTAAGTCACTCAGGAGGCCCTCCGGAATATGCCAAGGGTTCACACCAGACGGCTGTGGTTATTCCTCAGGGTTCCTTCTCTCTCTCTCTCTCTCTCTCTCTCTCTCTCTCTCGTTAAAATCCGTGCCACATGTCATAATGAAAAAAGGGAGAGCCTTAGCGAGGTCATCCTCGCCCAGTTTGGGTGAGGCCATTCGTAAGATATCTTCTTCTCTCTCTCTCTCTCTCTCTCCCTCTCTCTGAAACAGCGGATTCTAGGCCAAACCTCCTAATGTAACGACAGTGGATTTCCTATGTAATATAAAGAAACATCTGCAATCAAAACAAGCACCGATTATTCTCTCTCTCTCTCTCTCTCTCTCTCACTTCATTATCTCTCGTTATCTCATGAAAAAGTTAATTCCGCATATTCTATTCCACTATTTCCGTGAGAGCAAACGTCATCTTTTCCCTATAATAACGAACATTTATGCGAATAAGTTGGGCGTTTGAGCTCTTCATTCATCTCCCTTCAAGAGAAATCCATCTGAACAGTCTTCCTTGTTTGCATCACCTCCTCCTACCTCCTGCCTCCTGCCTCCTACCTCCTGTCTCTTGCCGCCCAACTCCTGCCTCCTAACTCCTGCCTCTTACCTCCTACCTCCCGCCACCTGATTCCTGTCTCCTAACTCCCTGCCCCTGACTCCTGCCTCCTAACTCCTCCTGCCTCTTGCCTCCCAACTCCTGCCTCCTAACTGCTGCCTCTTAACTCCTACCTCCTGTCCCCTGCTTCCTGCCTCCTGACTCCTAACTCCTGCCTCCTGCCTCTTGACTCCTAGCTTCTAATTCTTGCTCCTGCCGTTTGTCTCCTGCTTCCTGGTCCTGACTCCTGCCTCCTGACCTTTTGACTCCTGCCTCCTAACTCCTGTCTCTACCTCCTGCCTTTCGACTCCTGCCTCCTGTCTCCTGCCTCCTGCCTTTTGACTCCTGCCTCCTCACTCCTGTCTCCTGCCTCCTGACTCCTGACTCATGTCTCCTACCTTTAGAATCCTGCCTCCTGACTCCCTGGACTCTTACCTCTTGCCTTTAGAATCCTGCCTCCTAACTCCTAACTCGTGCCTCCTGTCTTCTAACTCCTGCTTCCTGCCTACTACCTCCTGTCATCCTGCCTCCTGTCTCCTGGGTCCTGCCTCCTACCTCCTGCCTTTAGACGCCTCCTCCTAACTCCTGTCTCCTGACTCCTGCCTCTTGCCTCCTCTGTCGTGTGATTCACTCTCAGCGACAACGCCCCAAACGCTCCCTGATTTTCTCACCATCCAGATGCGTTGTACCAACGGCCATTCCAGGCGTTTGTCCTTGGCTGTTGTTCCGTATACATACGAGTATATATATTAATCTAACACTGTCTCACCTCACAATCGCACCCTGCAAAATAGCGTCGTAATTGCCACAATGAGTATTTTTGTATTTTTTTTTTTTTGTATAATGTAAATTAAAAAATCTCATAGGGATTTTACTTTTATTTTATAATAAAATTAGACTAATTATATAGCTAAATTTACAATCATCGTTTTGCAAGTTTTGCATTTCATTTTAAAGATGCAAGGCTTCAAAATGATATAAAAAAACAATTAAACCTCTGATAGGAAGAGATTGAATTTGTTTTGTCAAATTAAATCCATGGTAGAGAGAAAATTCAAACCAAAATAAAGAAGGGTCAAC